>NC_044040.1:207799154-208099154 GCF_901765095.1 Microcaecilia unicolor | reverse complement strand
AAAGGACCCCTGTGGTTTGCCTTGTGCTGATGAGGCCCCTTTTTACCACAACGGGTGAAAAGATTTTTTTTTAATGGAAATGGCCATGCGGTAAGTTAAGCACTCGCCATACAGCCATTTCCTGGGGGCGCCCTTACCTCCTCCTGTTTAAGAGGCAGTAAGGACTCTCACGCTAACCCGGCAGTAACCTGGCAGCGCCGCTGCCAGTCAAGCCTCCGGCGCTAAAAAAATAAAATAATTTTTGAGCGCCGGAGATGGCGTGCGGTACACACTGACACTACCGCTGGGCTCCTGCAGTAGCCCGCTGGTAGGGCCGATTTGCCGCGTGACATTACTACGATAAAAGGCCCCTTTTGTACATATATTTTTATTTATTTGGTCATTTCACTATTGATATGCTGTTATCAAAGTTCTTAGTTTAATGTTAAACTGTACCCAGTGCCGTAGCGAGGGTGCCTGACACCTGGGGCGGGTCGCCGCTGCGCGCCCCCCCTCCAGAGCGCACCCCCCCAAAACGCACCCTACCTTTCAGCGGGCTGCAGGCGGGAAGGCCGATCCACCCCCAGTGCACGTCACTGGGAGCTGCGTCGGCTCTGCTGCTTCCCTGCTTTCTTTGCTCTGGAACAGGAAGTAACCTGTTCCGGGGCAGAAAGAGCAGGGAACCAGCGAGCCGACACCCCCCCCCCCCCCCAGCGCGTGCACCCGGGGCGGACCGCCCCACCGCCCCCCCCCCCTTCCTATGCCACTGACTGTACCTGCTGTACACAGCCTTGAGTGAATCTCTTCAGAAGGGTGGTTAAGAAATCCCCAAAAACAAATGAATAATAATTGTTATTATTCTTATTTATTAGCCTTTGTTTCAACGAATCTATCTAAAAGAAACGCTGTTCTTCAGAGGAAAATGAGTGTCTGGGATTCTGAACAGAAATCTAAGCTGCTCTATGAAATATTACTAATGAAACAGCATCAGAAAAAGATCCAGCGAGGTCCGCCACACTTGTTCACACACACTAAGTTACACGCATTGTTACAGAATACGCTTGGATTTCAGAGTGGAAAGCTAGGCGCATTATGAAGAATCCGGGGGGAGGGGGACTATGACACACATTAAAAGTTAGGCGCAGTGTGTTACAGAATACACTGAGGGCCCCTTTTACTAAGCCATGTAGGTGCCTATGCGCGCCCAACGTGCGCTAAAATGGATTTGCCTCCCGACTACCGCACGGCTCTTGTGGTAATTTTATTTTTGGCACTCGTCCGCTACACGCATTTGAAAACTAATTTTTATTTCTGGACGCGCGTAGGTCCTTACTGCCCAAATTCTATAGGTTTATGGCTGGCGGTAATGTCAGAGACCCAAAATCGACGTGTGGCAATTTTGATTTTGCCGCACGTCCATTTTCGGGGGGGGGGGGGGGGAAAGAGGCCTTTTTTTACAGGCACGCTGAAAAATAATTCTGTGAGCGCCCAAAACCGCCTACACTACCGCAGGCTTTGTAAAAGGACCCCTTAGGGAATTGCGTGCAAAAATGCTAATTATTGCCAATTAGTGCTCATTATTGCTTGTTAAGTGCTGTTAATGCTGATTGGCTTGCTAAGCCAATTAACTTACGTGCGTTGTTACAGAATACGCTTGGATTTCGGCACAGAACAATAGGTGTGCTACATAGGAACTGGGGGTATGCGTATTCTATAAACCACGCCTAACAAGGCGAGGTTTATAGAATAGCGCTAAGCATGTTTTTTTTCAGTGCCAATTTTTTAGACGCCTTATATAGAATCTGGTCCTAAAGGACTTATGCGCTCAATTATAAAATAGACGCCCCTGTTTGGGTGCCTAACTTCCATCTGAGTGTCTAAACTTGGACAACTAAGTAGCCCCTCACTTGTGACGCAGTATAAATATATGAGTCTGTGCACTGCTACGAACATATTAACACTGTTCCAATTAGTAGTAGTAGACAAATTATTTTGGAACAGGTTAGAAGATGACAGCCACAGCACTGATAAAAAGCAGTGAAAGATTGCAGCTGACTGTGCCAAGCACTTTCAGACCACAGCCCAGAACATCAATCAACACTAAGAAACATTTTCATATATCAAAGCAGAAAGTGCTTACAAGACCAAAGCTCTGAATTATTTTATAGGACAGAAAAAAAATATGCAAAAGCAAAACCCCTCATAATTAATTTCCCAATTACTTTCTAAAAAATGATCCACTAAATATGGAAGGACAGGAGATTGCCTTCCCTCCAAACCGACTGCCTCGGCTAGCTTCAGGCTAGCAAAGCAATTATATTTTGAGTTTCATTGTAATTAAGTGTAATTGCTAAACCTCACTATGTATATTTAATATGTCAGGAACAGAAGTGTATTGACATATTCTGTTCCACCGCGAATACGTTATCTTAATTACATTGCATCTAGTTTTAGGACTGCTATTTAGAAACAATAACCCATCATAGTCCCTTCCGTTTATGGAAGGCATCGTTAGTGCAGTGGATCCGGAACCCTTTAAGGAGCCATATGATCAATAGGGGGGTCCCAGTACCAGGGCTGCTGCTCCTCCCTCTGGACCTCTACTGGGACCAATGCCCAGCAATGGCTGTCGGAATGAGGACTGTGAGTCAGTGATGTTCATAGTTTTAATTCAAGTGCTCTCAGATATGGATCCTTCAGAATATAAGACAAGTCTGATTTGAATTGATTTATTAAATTTGACGTATCGCTTAATACATCAATTTTTAAAGTGGTTTACACTTTTAAAAATTAACCAATCATTCAATATACAAGTGTAATAAAAAAAATGACAGATTTGAGCCTGGAATGTAGTGGTCCACATTCTGGTTCTGAAGGATCCCCTAACCACTCTGGTTTTCAGGATAGTCCCATGAAAAGGATTTGAGGTTCTTTCTTTTAGGTGTGCTTGTAATGGACATTAAAGCACCAGTGTGTTTGCAGCCAGTAAGGATACATCACACTGCATCAGTCATGTCAAGATTGATCATGGAATGCAGCTGTAATGAGTCAGAAGTATGAAGTATTGGCTAAGGGGCTCGTTCTCAAAATAGAAAAACATCCAAAAAGTGGCACAATGTGGGACCAAGGCCCATATCCCACTCTAACTGTTACACTTGTGGTGGAAAGTGTGAGCCCTCCAACACCCACTCTACCCACATATAGGTGACACCTGCAGGCATAAGAGCTATTATAGTGAGGTACAATTGGGTACTGTAGGTGTTTGGAGGGTTTTGGTGGGCTCCCCATACAATATAAGGGGGTAATGGTAAGATGTGGAAACTCAAAAGAATAAAACCTTTCTTCCCCAGGGAAATATTCCGCAGCCTGGTACAATCAATGGTGCTAAGCCACCTAGATTACTGCAATGCCATCTATGCCGGATGTAAAGAACAGATCATTAAGAAACTCCAAACTGCCCAAAACACAGCAGCCAGACTCATATTTGGAAAAACAAAACGTGAAAGCGCCAAACCCCTAAGAGAAAAACTACACTGGCTCCCACTAAAAGAACGAATTACGTTCAAAGTTTGCACCCTGGTCCACAAAATCGTTCATGGTGAAGCCCCAATCTATATGTCAGACCAACTAGGAACACAAAAAGATCAGCACGCACATTCTTAAACCTACACTACCCCAGCTGCAAAGGACTTAAATATAAATCCACATATGCATCCAGCTTCTCCTACATAAGCGCGCAACTATGGAATGCGCTACCAAAGGCCATAAAAACAAAGCACGACCTAACAATCTTCCGAAAACTACTGAAAACCAACCTATTCAAGAAGGCATACCATAATGATCCATCCTAAATACTAGACAACTAGACTCTACATGAACTAGACAAAACCGAACTCTTTACACTAGACTGATAACCTTCATTGCTACTAATGAAAGTTACGCAATACGCACTACCACTTTATTTCTCATGCCGGAAATGAACTTTCTATAGTTGATTATCTAACTTATTTTATAATTACCTCTATCATTCAGGAACTTCAATGCAATACCACTTTGTATTCTACTTTACCATTTATGTGCCTTAATGCAATACCACTTGTAACTCTCTATCCGGAAATGGCGATCGCCATTACAGCATAATATAAGCCACATTGAGCCTGCAAATTGGTGGGAAAATGTGGGATACAAATGCAACCAATAAATAAATGTGTGCCTGGGACATTTTATGTGGCATCCACTGCAGCGCCCCCTAGGATGCCCCACTGCTCTGCTGGGATGTCTGTGTGGCCAGTCTACTAAGAATGCTGGCTCTTTCTACACCCTAATGGCTTGATTTTGTGTGTTTTTCACTTGGGCTTCTTTTTCTTTTTTTTTTTCGAAAATGGTCTAAAAGGATTGATGCACTGAGTGCAATAGATCGCAATTAGCAAATGGCAATTTTCGAAAGAAAGAAAGGAATAGCCATTTTTCTGTTTTGAAAATGGCCATGTTCACTACTGGATTTTTGGATGTTTTCCACAAAACATCCAAAGTCAGATTTAGGTATCATATCGAAAATGCCCCTCCCTTGCAGTTTGGGTTTCTGCCAGGTACTTGTGACCTGGATTGGCCGCTGTTGGAAACAGGAGTCTGGGCTAGATGGACCATTGATCTGATCCAGTATGGCTGTTCTTATGTCCCACATGTTAAATATTTTTTTTTGTTACATTTGTACCCCACGCTTTCCCACTCATGGCAGGCTCAATGTGGCTTACATGTTGTATACAGGTACTTATTTGTACCTGGGGCAATGGAGGGTTAAGTGTCTTGCCCAGAGCATATACCATCTCCTTGACTTTTTTGTGTAAATGGTTTACAGGATCTACCCCACCCATTTTTTTTAATTAGTATATTTATATTATTTAAACCTGTGAAGGGCAATTCTATAGTTGCATGGGTAAATGTATAGAACACTAGAATTTATGCGCTTAACCCCTATTCTGTTACAGGGCAGAGAACGAGCAGGGCTTCCCCTTACGAAGTAACTTACAGAATACTCTAAGTCAGTGTTTCTCAAGTCCAGTACTGGAGTACTCCTTGCAGTCAGGTTTTCAGGATATCCACAATGAATATGCATAAACTTGATTTGCATGCACTGCTTCCAATATATGCAAATCTCTTTAATGCATATTCATTGTGGATATCCTGAAAACCTGACTGGCAAGGGGTACTCCAGGACCGACTCGGAGTGGAGGAGTTTTCTAGTGGTTAGAGTGGTGGACTTTGGTCCTGGGGAACTGGGTTTGATTCCCACTGCAGGCACAGGAAGCTCCTTGTGAATCTGGGCAAGTCACTTAACCCTCCATTGCCCCAGGTACAAATAAGCACCTAAGCCGCATTGAGCCTGCCATGAGTGGGAAAGCGCGGGGTACAAATTAAAAAAAAAACCACAGCTGAAAGTTATGTGTGTCCCTGCCTCATTGACACACCCTCAGTTATGCCAGGTCTATGGCTGTCGTAACTGTGGTTGTGTAAATGTAAATCATGCCAATACTGGGTTACGCTAGGATTCTATAATGGACTCTGTGTACCCAGATGCCACATGGTAAAAGCCGATTCTACAACAGCATCAAGTCATGCCCACTTATAGAAAGTTCTTTTATTCTTTTACTTCTACTCAGTCTATACCAGGACTGGGGTCAGGTACTGTGAGCCTTGATTTGCAGCTATCTGGAGCTTTTGATAAGATGTCTTCTCTTCCCATTCCTAGTTTAGTCCTGCTGAGGAAGGAAGTTATGCACAGAATTGTTGTCCTTAATGACCATGAATCTATTGCCCCTGAGACTGCAAACGCTGCCTCTGCAGCATCCCTAGCCTCTGCCAGATTGAGATACAGAGGGACCAGGAACCCTCTTCATGGAATGCACAGCTGCAACACATCCACTGAGCCACTGGTCCACTGTGTTTTAGATAAAGATGCTGTCATGCTGCCTAACCATTAGAGCTACTACTACTAATAGCATTTATATAGCGCTACCAGACGCACGCAGCGCTGAACATTTGACATAGAGAGACAGTCCCTGCTCAAAGAGCTTACAATCTAGTAAAACAGACAGACAAGACATTACAGGCAAGGGAGTGGCCTAGTGGTTAGGGTGGTGGACTTTGGTCCTGAGGAAGTGAGTTCAATTCCCACTTCAGGCACAGGCAGCTCCTTGTGACTCTGGGCAAGTCACTTAACCCTCCATTGCCCCATGTAAGCCGCATTGAGCCTGCCATGAGTGGGAAAGCACAGGGTACAAATGTAAGAAAAATTAAATTACAGGGTAAAGAGGAATAGGGGAGAAGGAGGGCAAATGAGTAGCAGCTAGGAGCCAAAGACAACAGTGAAAAGGTGAGCCACACACTCTTTATAAGGTTATCAGGTCAAGTTCTGATTGCACCTCCACTGAATCTATGGATGTGTGATCCAGCTTTTCTTATAAGAAGATAAACCACAATGAGATAAATCCAGGCTGGTTTGGTCTTTTGCTGAAGACCTGGAGTCATCTGATAACTATGTGCAGCAGAACTGCCAAGGAATCTTCTTCTGAGGGCTACATTACTATACACCTGGCAACATGCCTTTCCCTTTTACAGGATGTAATAAAGCCATGGCTGCTAATCTATGAAACTGCAAAAATTTATGGCACGGAGGACGTCTTCACGGGACAAAGCTCAGTACATTCCTCTGAGTCAGCCCAGGTATCTTTTTTATACCACGAGAAGAAAACAGCAGAGGTCAAATAAATTCAGCTACTGGTCAATAAGTATAATTTATGTATGTGTGAAAAAGAAAAGTTACATGGACGGCTCAGCTGTCAGATCCATTTTATTTTAGTTCCAGGTCAGGAACTGCTGGAATCCTGGGAGGCAGATGTTTTATTTTACAGAAAATGTCTATGCTGGCAAAGGACACTGCAGAGTCAATCTTTAGTGAGTTCACGTGAGTGGCCAAGTATGTGCAAGGAGTGCTTTTACTGATTGTACTTGGAAGGTAAAATATCTGCAAGAAAGGCGTTGAGAGGCTAAATAGCATATTGATTTAATTATTAATATTATTATTATTTGTGTATTTCATTATCCTGTAAGCTGCCTTAGGTTGAACTTTGGTTTAAGGAAGGCTGTATAAAAGCATAACATAACATATTTGTTTTATTGTACACTTTCAGCAGCATGAACTGAACGCTTTTTTTTTTTTTTTTGGTTTAAAGTAATTTTATTGATAACTCAAAGTTAAGCAACACAACACACAACATACACAATATTGCCAGCTCACAAACAATAAGATACTATGCATGAACCATACAGCTTGTAAACTGCCCATACCCCCCCCCCACCCCACCCCTCCCCTTCCCATCCCCTCCATCCCACCCCTGTACCACTCAATTTCCCAAAACTCAGGAACCTTCCTGTTGCTATCCATATGAATTCAAGGAAGCACAACAGTACCAATAATCCAGAACTGTTTGGCAGTCTGCAGATTATACGGTTACCTCTGTACTCTAGGGAAAGCAGCTTACTACGATGAACTGAACGCTTTAAGCTGTTCCCATCCCTCGCCAATTGATCCCACAACTTAAAGTTGTGTAAAAGCCCCCCTCTCCTGGGCTTCTCCTCAGCTTCCTCCCAAGGTACCCTTCCAAGTTACCTCGGTCCTCCCTCCCCCCACTGCTTGCTCCCTTCTTCTTACAAGACTTAGGGGACTAGTTATCAAACATGATTGTTATTTTCATGAATGTACTCCCCTGTTATTCCTTTAACATACTCCTTTTTTACCCACCTCCACACAATCTATTATACCCTTCTTCTTACCCCTCTCCTACATTTTTCCTATAATAAACTACATGTCAATTTGTTATCCTGTTTTAAGCCATATTGAACCTTTCTATATCGTTTTGTTAACCCGTTTTACTACGTAAGCCGCATTGAGCCTGCTAATGAGTGGGATAGTGCGAAGTACAAATGTTACAAATAAATCATAAATAAATATTTTAGCACAGGTCCCATTTTATGCAATGAGACCAAGTTACTAATAACTAGGGTTAACAGTAAAACAGTGGTGTTCCGACCGTAGGTGACACCCGGGGCGGATCGCTGATGCGCCCACCCCCCGGGTGCAGCGCGCCCCCTCCCCGGCGAAATGACACCTCTTCCCCCCCCCCCCCCCCCCGGCGAAATGACACCCCCCCGGGTGCACGCCGCTGGGAGAGGGTGCCGCAGCGCGCGCCTGTTGCCCTGTTTCAGTCCAATTTCACAATTCGCATGTGTTCACTGCTCCCTCTGAGTCTGCCCCGGAACAGTAACCTGTTCCAGGGCAGACTCAGACGGAGCAGTGAACACATGCGAATTGCAAAATCGGACTGAAACAGGGCAACAGGCGCACGCCGCGGCACCCCCCCCCCCCAGCGACGTGCACCCGGGGCGGACCGCCCCCACCGCCCCCCCCCTTGGTACACCACTGCAGTAAAATAACACATCTTAACAATAGCTCATGTTGTTAATTTTCCCTCTTAACCAAAGAAAAAAGAAGTGTCTCTAGAAATCAAAATCACTGCTATATATCATAAAAGTGAGCCAAGTCTAGGACAATCAAGCCATTGTGACATCACTGATGGGGATGACTCTTAGACATTGGTGGAATGAGGTATTATGACATCACAATATCATCTCTGGTCACCTGAAACTCTTCACACTAAGGGGGAAAGTGAGCCAAGTGTAGGACAATCAAGCCATTGTGACATCACTGATGAGGCTGGCTCTTAGACATTGGTGGAATGAGGTATTATGACATCACAATATTATCTCTGGTCACCTGAGACTGAAACTCTTCACACTAAGGGGGAAAGTGAGCCAAGTGTAGGACAATCAAGCCATTGTGACATCACTGATGAGGCTGGCTCTTAGACATTGGTGGAATGAGGTATTATGACATCACAATATTATCTCTGGTCACCTGAGACTGAAACTCTTCACACTAAGGGGGAAAGTGAGCCAAGTGTAGGACAATCAAGCCATTGTGACATCACTGATGAGGCTGGCTCTTAGACATTGGTGGAATGAGGTATTATGACATCACAATATTATCTCTGGTCACCTGAGACTGAAACTCTTCACACTAAGGGGGAAAGTGAGCCAAGTGTAGGACAATCAAGCCATTGTGACATCACTGATGAGGCTGGCTCTTAGACATTGGTGGAATGAGGTATTATGACATCACAATATTATCTCTGGTCACCTGAGTGCAACTCTTCACACTAAGGGGGAAAGTGAGCCAAGTGTAGGACAATCAAGCCATTGTGACATCACTGATGAGGCTGGCTCTTAGACATTGGTGGAATGAGGTATTATGACATCACAATATTATCTCTGGTCACCTGAGACTGAAACTCTTCACACTAAGGGGGGAAGTTATCAATGTGGGCTACCATTAAAATACGTTATCTTACCACTAACTCTTGCTATCTTAACAAATCTTAATGGTAGCCACTGTTGATAACTTCCCCCCTTACTTTCATTTTCATGTAACACTCACCAATTCATCAAAATTCACGTGTTGAAGTACAAACTACAATGATGTTACAAATAAATTGTAAAAAGCATACAATGTAGGAATAAAAATAAAGAAAAAGACACCAGACAGTTCCCCCAAAACCATGAGATTCAAGTTAAGAGCCTTTTGAAGTGGGTTTGTTTTCATCATTTTTGAAAAAAAAAAATCATATAACCAAACACAAGCTGCCAATGGCAGTCAATTTCACAAATGAGGCGCAATATAGATAAAAGTACACCTACCAGTACAAGTTAGGTGAGCTTCTTTCAAATTGGGTTTATTTGAGACAGGGGCATAGCCAGACACCCAATTTTGGGTGTGCCCAGGCCCAAGATGGTCTCACCTGCATGCCATATGGTCTCTCAAACATCCCCCCCCCCCCCCCCCCCCGTCCCATGCATGCCTTTTAAATAGCAGATTTTCACAGGCAGCAACAGCAACTAATACACACTGCTTATGTTGACCCCACAGCCTTCCCTCTGATGCAACTTCCTGTTTCCGCATAAGTGGGAATACATCAGAGGGAAGGCTGTGGGGCCGGTGTGAGAAGTATGTATCAGCACCGCTCACTACAGGCAAAGATCTGCTATTTACAAGGTATGCAGGAGGGAGAGCTGTTGGGAGTTTTCGGCTGGTGGGGCTTGGGGATCCCTGCCAGCCACATCATAGGTGTGCTGCTACTGGGTGGGCCTGGGCCCACCCTTGGCTACACCACTGATTTGAGAGAGCGCCTTATGAGAATCTCAATGCCCTGTATTCTAATACCTTCCTTAAATATACCACATTACCTTCCCAAAGAGAGCTACAGTCTATGATCTTGCCTACTAAAGAGGTTGGAGTAGGTACAGCTGGGGGGGGGGGGGGGGGACCGCGGGCAACAGCATATGAAGGTACACAGTGCCTCAGGGCTCAGAATCTCTTCCTTTCATCAGCAGTGGCAGTGAACCCCTGAACCGACTACTCAAATGTAGAGGAATGTAAGTCAGTACAAAAGAAAGCAAACAAAAAACTATGTTTCTCAAAGATAATCTGCAGAACCAAATCCCCAGAGCAAACTATTATGTCGTTCCTTTAATGTTACTTCTAACACTGTAAGCGGCATGGGGCAGTATGATGTAGACTTTTTTTTCAAGCTTCTTAGCTGATTATACGCATCTCGTAGTTACATCTGAGTAGGTGCTTATCAGCCAGACTAAAGCTGGTTTTGCAGTACATCACTGCATGTTTTTACAGGCGTTGTAAAATAGGCTGCTGCCCACAGAAACATTTTAACAATAATTGTTAGACTGCACAGTTCCCCAGCCGTACATGTTCCTGTCTGATTGGTGTTAATAGTTTTGTCGCATTGTTAGTTCTGAGCTACTGTGAAGTGTTCAAAAGTTATACAGGATTTCAGCTTAGTAAAATTGAGCTTTGCAGGTCACTAGATGATTTGCACATTACTATTATTATTATTATTATTATTTAATGCATTTGTACCCCACATTTTCCCACCTTTTTGCAGGCTCAATGTGGCTTACAGAGTATTGTTATGATAAAGTCATTAAGTGATTTAAATACAGTCAATCATAAGCTGAGATATAAGAGGATATACTAGATTACAAGGGTGGACTTATGTACTCTTAAAAGCTCATGCAGAAACCCCTCTTTGGATAATTCTTCTGGATAATTAGATTTCTCAACCAATAGAGATTCTGGCTTTCTCCAGGTTGGACCAGACTAACAGAAGCTCACCATAGTGGCAATATCTTTGGCTGATGGAAGTTGGTGATGTCACAGTGATGTAGCTGCTGCCTTATAAGGAAAAGGGTGTGACAGCCGAAGCATTTAAAATCAAAATAAAATCCATAATTTTTTCTTTTTCTTTTCACCGCACGGGTAGCGCGTGAGCCCTTACCACTAAGTCAATGGCTGATGGTAAGGGCTCAGGCCGTAAACAGGTGCGAGCTAGTTTTAGCTTTTATGCACGCCCATTTCCTCATCCATTAAAAAATGGCCTTTTCCCCAGCCACAGTAAAAAGTGGCCCACTGCGTACCCGGAAGACACGTCCAGACTACCGCAGGCCACTTTTTACAGCGGTTTTGTAAAAGGATCCCCAAAACCCTGTTCTGGAATTTTCTGGCCTTTTCTTTTGGGTCTGCTTATTTCTGTTTGTGTTTCTGTGAGTTTCCACTGATAGTGGCGACAGGAATTTCTGGCTGACCACAAACTGACAAAGACCATTGCCATGACATCCCAACCAACTGTCTTGTTACAAACAAACTGACAAGATCCCCCCCCCCCCCCTGTTGTCATGACATCCCAACTGTTTGTTACTGAGCAGAGGTGTGGCAAGGACACTAAGGCCCTATCACAGGACTCCTATGTACTTGCAGGATTGCTGATTGGCTGATACATGAGGTGGTGCTTTCTGTGATGGGAAGGGTATATAAGTAACTGCTCACCTAAACAGCACGGTTGCCAGGTGGGCGGTTTTCCCGCCCAATTGGGCGGATTTCCGTGACCCGCTGTGGGAAATTTTTGTCCGCTGCGGGTCGCGTTTTTTTGGGCTATTTTGGGGGGGTTTTGTGCGGCTTTTCGGGCCATGGGGGGGGAGCTAATGGCATTTTGGGCGGGGTTTGATGACATTTTGGGCGGCGTTGATGACGGAGGAGGTGGGGTTGATGACAGAGGAGGCGGGGTTGATGACGGTGGGGGTGGAGCTGATGACGGCGGGGTGGAGCTGATGACGGTGGGGGTGGGGGTGGTGA
Source organism: Microcaecilia unicolor (assembly GCF_901765095.1). Lineage (NCBI taxonomy): Eukaryota > Metazoa > Chordata > Amphibia > Gymnophiona > Siphonopidae > Microcaecilia > Microcaecilia unicolor. The sequence continues at coordinate 208,086,853 of NC_044040.1, read as the reverse complement.
CGGCGGAGCTGATGACGGCGGAGGTGGGGTTGATGATGGTGGGGGCGGGGTGTGAACTTTTTGGGCGGGTTTTGGGAACGGGTAATTGGCAACACTGCTAAAGAGACTCTGAAATAGTCCGGATGGCAGGAGAGTTTCATATCCTTGCCACAGCCTATTTCCAGGGGGGAGGTACTCTTCCCCCCCCCCCCCCATATAAACTAATTCTCTATAGCTAAGATTCTTTCCTTCCTGCTTTCTTTCTCTTCATTCTCTCTGTTCTATGACCTTTGTACGTTTGTATGACAGTGAGGAATAAAACTTTCCTCCGGAATTTTGCTCATCAGGCAAGTCACTCTTATCTGTGCCCTTCTCCTCCACCACCAACTCCTGACTGTGTGCTTCTCGCCTTGCCGAGCCCTACATTTGGAAAAGACTTCCTGAGTTCACGCACTGTGTTTCCTCTCCGGCGTAATCCAATTCCAGTCTAAAAACTTATTTTTTTTGAGACTGCTTTGAAATCTTAACTCCTGGTTCTTCTGATTACAGCCTTAGTTTAACCATTTTTGTAATAAATGAATGCCAAAAGTCTCTTTTCTGTCCTGTATGTTTGTCTAAGCTTCATGGATCAGGGACTGCGTCTCATGTGTATAATTACAGCAGTACTACTACTACTACTACTTATCACTTCTATAGCGCTACAAGGCATACGTAGCGCTGTACACCATACATGAAAAGACAGTCCCTGCTCAAAGAGCTCACAATCTAAAAATAGAATGTTGCTAGTGGAATAGTAACATTAACATTCCATGTAGAATCTCAAATAGTAGTAACAGAATCTCCAATAGTAGCAACATTCCATCTAGAATCTCAAGTAATAGCAACAATCCAGAATCTCAAATAGTAACAATATCCCATGTTCCACTGCACTAACCACTAGGCTACTCCTTCACTAGCAACATTCCATGTAGAAGCCTGCCCTTGCAGATCAGCAACGCGGCCGCGCAGGCTTCTGTTTCTGTGAGTCTGACGTCCTGCACGTACGTGCAGGACGTCAGACTCACAGAAACAGAAGCCTGCGCGGCCGCGTTGCTGATCTGCAAGGGCAGGCTTCTACATTACTACTGCTACTACTACTTATCACTTCTATAGAGCTACAAGGCATACGCAGCACTGTACATCATACATGAAAAGACAGTCCCTGCTCAAAGAGCTCACAATCTAAATAAGACAGACAGAACAACTATGAGGTAAGGGAATTAAAGAGGTGGGGATAAAAGGGTACAGGACAAGTGAGTAGTGGTTAGAAGTCAAAAGCAGCGTTAAAGAGATGGGCTATTAGCCTGGATTTGAAAACGGCCAAAGACGGGGCTAGACATACAAGCTCGGGAAGTCTATTCCAGGCGTGAGGTGCAGCGAGATAAAAGGAACGGAGTACATTCATTTAGAACAGGGGTGGGCAACCTGCAGCCTGCCACTGAGACCACAGGAAGTATACCCAGAAAACGACCTACATGAACATCATTAACCAGTGTTTTAGAAATTTTAAATACTGTATTTCACAAATAATTTCAGAATAGAGACAGAGATCTCATGAAAACTTGTTTAATGTAATGACAGAAGAATACAGTGACAAACCATTCTGGTCATTTATGTTCATTCAGGGCCCCTTTTACTAAGCGGCGGTAAGCCCAACGTGGGCAGTACGTCCCACCCCTAGTGCACCATTATTTCCAGCCCTTGGAGGCCGGGCCTGGGGAATTTTGCCCCACCCCCCTCTTAGCAGCCCTGAAACTGTGCATGCGCTGAGCAAAGAGGAGAGAGGGCTGTGAACTAAATATCTTCTGTGGGGGTCTGGGATATGAATCTATTGATCACCCTGCAACTGGGATAATCCCTCCTCCCCCCCCCCCCCCCCCACATTCAGAAATGAATCGTGTTTCATCTTTAAGGAATTTTCAAGAATTAAAATGTTACTGAACAGAAAAAGAGTTGGCAGCACGAATACTGTATGACTCACGTTCAACAGTAAGGACTCGTCAATCAAATCCCGAAGAGTCACATTCTAACAATCCCTTCATTTAAATTCTTTTTCTTCTGAAACTTCAGTAAAATTAGGGCATATGAAAAATGGTGGAGTCATACTGAAGCCTGAGGAATGATCTAGAATTTGGTAATTGAGATTTAAAACTAAAACGTAGGGTCTTGTATTGGGGGCAAAATCTGAACAGAGCAATAGGTGTGAAGTTCTGTGTACAAAATGGGAGATGAGGCGATCAGATCTGATGATCTCAAGGTGGCCAAACAGGGAGATGAGGCAATGGGAAAAGGTGCTTGGATTTATAGGGAAAGGAATAACTAACATGAACTAGGCACCTTTTCAATAAATTAGCCTCTACAGATTGTATTCCAGGCCTGGTATCTGCTTCCTGGGAAGAGAGGTGGGAAATTCAAGTTATGACACAACACTGACACCTTTTGGTGGGGATCCAAGCTGCACATGTACAGGACCCAAGGACTAAGAACTGAGGGGTCCTTTTACTAAAGTGCGCTGAAAAATGGCTTGTGGTAGCGTAGGCGTGGGTTTTGGGCGCGCGCTGATCCATTTTTTAGCATGCCTGTAAAAAAAAAAGGCCTTTTTATTTTTTTTACCAAAAATGGACGTGCAACAAAATTCAAAATTGCCGTGCGTCCATTTTGGGTCTGAGACCTTACCGCCAGCCATTGACCTAGCGGTATATAATCCAGGTAGTAATGGACCTATGCGCATCAAATGCCACCTGGCACGCGTCCATTATGCGTGCCCAAAAATAAAAAATAGTTTTCAGACACACGTATCAGACACGCACCAAAAATGAAATTGCCGCAAGAGCCACACGGTAGTCGGGCGGTAACTCCATTTTGGCCTGCATTGGGCGCGTGTAGACGCTTACGCGGCTTAGTAAAAGGGCCCCTGAGGTTGAATTGGTTGAGTTATTGAGGAAGGGAAGCAGGGCTTAATTTGGCCATAAAACCCCTGAGGGCATCCTCAGCACCTCATCTTCAGATCTTCCCACTATAGATTATATTCTAGGTTAATTCCCTTTTGTTAAAAATTCTTTACAATAATTATTGTCCGTTAGAATTGTCCTGTATTAATCTCGGAGGTGAAAAGGACTGAGTTAATGCTAACCAGAAACCCCCAAGATCCTTACAATTCACGACCTACAGGGTAACATGAACGGGGAAGGGACCGTGCTGTTTTAAACTTTGAACATACTCTAACACAACTGAACCATAAATGAGGTTCTTTCGAGAAAAGATGATACAAATCAAAATGTAAACATTAGATGAAGTTCCACAGGAAACCTTACTCTGAACCCAGAAACGATCCATCTGAGATTATTGTTATTGTGGAACTGACCCAACAGCAGCAACTACTGACCTGAAAGATAAGGGCAAAGTAATTTCATCTTTTATCTTCTATCAAATAATCTAAGACAAGGCTGAGGCTGATAGCAACTAGAGATGAGATAAGACTGGGGAGTTGTATTAACACAATATATCATGCCACAGACTTTTTCCCATGGTACAGCAAAACTTTGTGAGAGCTTAGACAGATGAAAGCATAACTCCTCCTGTGTAAAGGCTATTTGGGTTGAATCCAATGGAGAAATAGATAAATAGCAGTCTTTTATTCAAGTGAATTGATAATTTTTCTGGGTTGTTTTTTTTTTAATTTTAGCAGCCACATCTCTGTGATGTTTCTTCAGGAGTCTTGCCAAAGACCCGACATGAAGCAAATTGTTTTGAAAATAGAAACCAGATCTGAGATGCGTTCGTTTCTGTTTGGAAAATTCCAGTCAAGCGAGGTTGGTGTTAGACATGCTGAGGCCCAGGGTAGAAATTTGGGAGAGGACCCCAAGGCCTGTCAATCTGCTGTATCTCCTTTAGCTTCCTATGGAATGGAAGCCCAGGGCCGTTGCCTTGCTTCCACCCCTATAACACCACTCCCGCAGCAAAAAGATAGTGGACCCAATATTCAGACTGATTTGACTGAGTAAAACAGACTCCTGCCTGGTTCAATTAAGCTGAGAGGGTCAAGAGGGGATATTTGGTGGCATTTAACCAGACAGTGCCACTGAATATTCTTTTTTGACTGCCATGGCATTTATGCCAGGCGGTCCAGGGGCAGATTCTGACTGAGCGGAGCTGAGAGTTATGTAGGCATCAATGTTTTTTTAGTGCTGATGCTTATATAGATAGCCAAGCAAGTGTGACTATGTGGGTACAGCGCTGGATATCAGCCAGACCTGCATAATTTCTGAGCACCGCCAATGACCCGGATACTGCTGGGAAAAATAGCACCGGCATGCATAAGTGGGCTAAGCGCTATTCTATAAGGCCAGGCCAAAATGCAAGGGGGTGTAAAAGTGGAAGGTGCCTGGGTGGGACATGGGTGTGTCTTCTACTCATGCACATAGTTTACAGTACTGTAAGTCAGACATGCATTTTCAGCATTTACATGCCTACAGATACACCAGGTCTATGGGTGGTGCAACTATGGCTGCATAAATTTTAGGCGTATTGATACCAATTTACATTAGAATTGCCAGAGAATGTGGTAAAAGCAGTTAGCTTAGCAGGGTTTAAAAAAAGGTTTGGCTAATTTCCTAAAAGAAAAGCCCATAAGCCATTATTAAGATGGACTCGAGAAAATCCACTCCTTATTTCTAGGATAAGCAGCATAAAATCTGTTTTACTGTTCTGGGATCTTGCCAGGTACTTATAACTGGATCGGCCATTGTTGGAAACAGGATACTGGGCTTGATGAACCTTCGATCTGTCCGCCACAATTATATACTGCATCAGAACATCCCAAAGGAGGCTCCCACTTGTAGTATTCCCAAGGTCATTTCCCTGAAGTAGTGGCTGTAGAAGGAGCTATTTTGGAGAAAATCTTTTCATCTGTGACTAAACAGCTGAAGCCTGATTTGCAGACAAGCCACTTTCCACAGACATGAATTCTGCACACTGCTGAGCCCAGGGTACAGCGATACTGACGATGCATCTTTCATGATTTTCTGTTTGCACTGTGACCAGTTAGTGCATCACCACAATATTCAGGCCCAGTCAGTTTTACAAACTCCAAAGACTCACTTATTATTGGCTAATTCTATAGAGAGAGACATACATCGCGTTCAAGATATGCACGATTGTACACAAAATCATCCACGCAGACGCCCCAACTTACATGCTAAACCTCGTGGACCTGCCTCCCAGAAACGCCAAAAGATCAGCCCGCAAATTCCTCAATCTGCACTTCCCCAGCTGTAAAGGACTAAAATACAAGCTGCTACATGCCACTACCTTCTCCTACATGAGTACGCAACTGTGGAACGCACTACCTAATGCTTTGAAAACAATCGATGAAATAACCAATGTTCGCAAATCTCTGAAGACTTATCTCTTCAATAAGGCCTACAAAGAAAATCCAAAGCCTCTATAAACCACTTCGCCAACCCAACCCAGTTAAGAATGTCTACCTTCTATACTCTCCCACCTAACTCTTTTCTTTTCCCTACTTAATCTTGTTACATCACTAACTGTATCTGATATCCTGGAATGACAATACCATTACAAGACTCTGTAAGCCACATTGAGCCTGCAAATAGGTGGGAAAATGTGGGATACAAATGCAATAAATAAAATTAAAAAATACAGGCACAAGAAGACTGGGGCCGGAAGTTCAAGCCTCTCCACAGGAGGAAGCAAAAAAGAAATTTCAAAACGATGCTTTTATGTGGTGGCATCTACTGTTTTGACATTTCTACTAGAAAGCAAACCACTGAGCATCAATTTAATTCATACTTTAAACTGCCTATATGTGAGTGGTTACACGAAACCAAGAAATAATCCCATACATCTTGAATGTCATAAAGTCAACTCATATAATACAAATAGTACACTTAAGAGGCATTTGTACATGAATAACTGTACTCCAGGGATCCAACATCCTATCCGCAAAACAAAGTTCAGAGAACTTCAACTACATACCTTACTGCTTAATCACGTTTTCAAATCCATTGAGCAGACACTTTAGATGTATGACCTGAATAAAATGATACATATGTAGTAGGGCTTGTGAACTCTGTCATACCACTGCATCACATGTGACTCCTCAAGGGGGAACACAAGAAAACAATTCAGCAGATAAACTGGTGAATTGCTGTGTATCTCTGAGGGACAGGGAATACGTTTTCTCCCCAACTTGCTGCGTACCTTCACGTGGTGATACTGTGGAAAATGAAGGATGCTTACTGGCCTCACACTGTCCAGGATAAAAAGGTGTCTATCTCTGACTTACATAGGACTAGGGGGCATGCGATGAAGCTACACAGTAGTAAATTTAATACAAATCGGAGAAAATTTTTCTTCACTCAACATGTAATTAAACTCTGGAATTCATTGCCAGAGAATGTGGTAAAGGTGGTTAGCTTAGCAGAATTTTAAAAAGGTCCGGGCAGCTTCCTAAAACAAAAGTCCATAAACCATTATTACATTGACTTGGGGAAAATCCACTGCTTATTTCTGGGATAAGCAGCACAAAATGCCACCCATGTTCTATATGTAATATCAATTGAATGTTTTCTCTTTTACCCGATTGTTTATTTTATTATGTCATCCATGTTCTCCATATAATACCAATTGTATCTTTTACTCTGGGATGGCGAAAGCCATGACGGAAAATTGTAAGCCACATTGAGCCTGCAAATAGGTGGGAAAATGTGGGATACAAATGCAACAAATAAGTAAAATAAATAAATAAAAATGTGTTGAGCTTTTTGGGGATCTTGCCAGGTATTTGTGACCTGGATCGGCCACTGTTGGAAACAGGATGCTGGGCTTGATAGATCTTTGGTCTTTCCTAGTATGGCAATACTTATGTACTTATGCTACTATTTGAGATTCTGAATGGAATCTTGCTAATCTTTGGGGTTCTACATGGAACGTTGCTACTATTTGAGAATCTGAATGGAATGTTGCTACTCTTTGGGGTTCTACATGGAATATTGCTATTGTTTAGGTTTCTGCCAGGTATTTGTGACCTGGATCGGCCACTGTTGGAAACAGGATGCTGGGCTTGATGGACCTTTGGTCTGTCCCAGTATGGCAATACTTATGCTACTATGTGAGATTCTGAATGGAATCTTGCTAATCTTTTGGGTTCTACATGGAATGTTGCTACTATTTGAGAATCTGAATGGAATGTTGCTACTCTTTGGGGTTCTACATGGAATGTTGCTATTGTTTAGGTTTCTGCCAGGTATTTGTGACCTGGATTGGCTACTGTTGGACACAGGATGCTGGGCTTGATGGACCTTCGGTCTGTCCCTGTGTGGCAGTACTTATGTACTTATTCTTATAGCCCACAATACTTTGCAGTTCCATGCAAATTACATACAAAGAGACTGGACATCCCAGGAAATACAATAACAAAAGGATAAATCAAAAAGCCTAATACGTTCACCTCCTTTCATAGATCCTAAATAAATGTGTCTTATGCAATCGTCTCCAATACACATAGCTCGACTCCTAAATTATCAAAAGGGAAATTTCTTTGCCTAATTTATCTGCCTGATAAGAAAGCAGAGAATCTATACATTTCTTTCTTACTTTATTATTTTTTTAATTATTTTATTTATTTATTGCATTTGTATCCAACATTTTCCCACCTCTTTGCAGGCTCAATGTGGCTTATAATACAGTACATCATGAGTAATGGAAATAAGAAGAGAATAAACATTTGCTATTACAGAAGGATTTTGGATTACATGGTAAAGTTAGAACACGATTGTAATAGGACAAGAAAGCATTACGAAACAATTCTGGATACATGTGAGGGAGTTCATACCCTTCACTGAAGGAAAGGAGAATAAATTTATAAACCTGGAATGATGGTGGTAGCGATAGTGCAAAACCTTCAGGAGAAGAAAACATCTCTGATACAGCCATAGGCCATACTGAATTTGTTCATTGACCTACTGCAACAGGAGATAATGTACTGCTATTACTATGCTACAAACCTTAAATTGGAGTTTTATGGCAGGTGTTAGCAGTAAATTTGAGTGACTGAGATTATACTCCACATGCCCTGGTTTAGGAGTGAGGTTCATTCCTGTCATGGTATGTGCAAAAATAAAAAATAGAAACAAACTGACACTCAAATTTCGTGGTTTACCAGACATGAAAATGAAGAGTACTGTAATGATTTTGTGATAATGTGAGGAGTGTGGTAGCCGTGTTAGTCCACTCTTAAGGTTATCAATAGAAATCAAGCAAAATAAAACATGGAAAAGAAAATAAGATGATACCTTTTTTATTGGACATAACTTAATACATTTCTTGATTAGCTTTCCAAGGTTGCCCTTCTTCGTCAGATCGGAAATAAGCAAATGTGCTAGCTGACAGTGTATATAAGTGAAAACATTCAAGCATTACTATGACAGTAAAATAGATACCATTGGAGATTCTACATGGAATGTTGCTACTATTGGAGATTCTACATGGAATGTTGCTATTCCACTAGCAACATTCCATGTAGAAGGCTGCGCAGGCTTCTGTTTCTGTGAGTCTGACGTCCTGCACGTACGTGCAGGACGTCAGACTCACAGAAGCAGAAGCCTGCGCGGCCACGTTGGTGATCTACAAGGGCCGACTTCTACATGGAAGTCCATGTAGAATCTATAGAAATCAAACAAAATAAAACATGGAAAAGAAAATAAGATGATACCTTTTTTATTGGACATAACTTAATACATTTCTTGATTAGCTTTCCAAGGTTGCCCTTCTTCGTCAGATCGGAAATAAGCAAATGTGCTAGCTGACAGTGTATATAAGTGAAAACATTCAAGCATTACTATGACAGTAAAATAGATACTATTGGAGATTCTACATGGAATGTTGCTACTATTGGAGATTCTACATGGAATGTTGCTATTCCACTAGCAACATTCCATGTAGAAGGCTGCGCAGGCTTCTGTTTCTGTGAGTCTGACGTCCTGCACGTACGTGCAGGACGTCAGACTCACAGAAGCAGAAGCCTGCGCGGCCACGTTGGTGATCTACAAGGGCCGACTTCTACATGGAAGTCCATGTAGAATCTATAGAAATCAAACAAAATAAAACATGGAAAAGAAAATAAGATGATACCTTTTTTATTGGACATAACTTAATACATTTCTTGATTAGCTTTCCAAGGTTGCCCTTCTTCGTCAGATCGGATAATGTGACAAATTTGTTTAAAAACAAGGAAAAGACCTCAAAACACCCAAGCGCCTGCTTTAATTTCAGCGTCTTTAGCTGGGGTTGTGGTATTCATCATTGGTCAGAAAAACCTCGTAGTAATTTTATCTTTGTTTTTTTATATAATATGTGTTAACATACCTTATTCTGAAAAAAGGTCTAACTTTCTTTAACCATTGAAAAAAAACTTCCTTTGACCATATATTTAAAATTGTTTTTGTTTTTACTCAAAAATTCTCAATGCAATTTATAAAGTAGAAGAAGTCGAGCACTTAACTGACACCCGACGGCGGTCAGACCCGTTTCTCTCTGTCGGCTTCTTCAGGGGTTGTGCATCGACATTTAGAACAAAAAAGGATAGTGTCGTTCTATTAATGTACACATTTTATCCTGACTGCAGTTTGCTCGCCGAAGGTCAAACACGTTAATATTCTTACTCTGACATGTCCACGTGTGCGTGTACATAGCCCTATAACCATAGAAATACCATATTTTAATAATAGACTGTGAACCAATTTGGGCAGGGAAATAACTCATATACCTGGCTGTACTGTCCTTTAGCTTGTAAGCTCCTCTGAGCAGGGACCGTCCTCTTTGTTAAATTGTACAGTGCTGCGTAACCCTAGTAGCGCTCTAGAAATGTTAAGTAGTAGTAGTAGTATTACATATAGCAGTGATTTAACCAGAGCTGAGATTGTGATGTCATAATGCCTCATTCCACCAATGCCTAAGAGCCAGCCTCATCAGTGATGTCACAATGGCTCGACTGTCCTATATTTGTCTCACTCTTATCTATTAGATTGTAAGCTCTTTGAGCAGGGACTGTCTCTCTTTGTTAAATTGTACAGCGCTGCGTAACCCTAGTAGCGCTCTAGAAATGTTAAGTAGTAGTAGTAGTATTACATATAGCAGTGATTTAACCAGAGCTGAGATTGTGATGTCATAATGCCTCATTCCACCAATGCCTAAGAGCCAACCTCATCAGTGATGTCACAATGGCTCGACTGTCCTATACTTGGCCCACTTCCCCCCTTAGTGTGAAGAGTTTCAGTCTCTGGTAACCAGAGCTGAGATTGTGATGTCATAATGCCTCATTCCACCAATGCCTAAGAGCCAACCTCATCAGTGATGTCACAATGGCTTGATTGTCCTATATTTGTCTCACTCTTATCTATTAGATTGTAAACTCTTTGAGCAGGGATTGTCTCTCTTTGTTAAATTGTACAGCGCTGCGTAACCCTAGTAGCACTCTAGAAATGTTAAGTAGTAGTAGTAGTAACTTGTTTTGAGTTTGGAACTGGAAAAGGCAAGTAATATAAATCTTTAAACAAAGAAATTAAAATTTTCAAACATCCTGAACAGTTGCGCCTAATCTGCAGAAGGTTTCGAAGAGAAACGAGCTGCAGTGATTATCTTTGAAGAGCAGTAACCCCCCCCCCCCCCCGGAGTCTATATCCAGAGATGCACTCACAAATTGATTGAATAATGAGCTCAGAACCATCAATAATTGGATGCTAATAACCATTTAGTGAAGTTAATTAGCACTCATTATAATTTGCATGTACCTAAATTCCATAGTGTGTATCTCCAATAGGGGTGTGGCCATGGGAGGGGCAAGTTGGAGCATTCCAAAAAGTTGCACATTTATTTATTTATTTATTTATTTATTAGGATTAATTTACCACCTTTTTGAAGGAATTCACTCAAGGCGCGGTGTACAGTAAGAATAGATCAAACATGAGCAATAGGCAATTACAGCAGTGAAAATATTCAACTAACATTCTAACAATACAAAGTATGGCATGGTATACTATTTACAATGTCAGCACAATACGTAATAGAACATTATAATTGATAGCGAAGGGTAAGGCAAAGTTGTAACATATAGAGTGAGTAAGAAAGTAGGAAGAATTAGAAAGTAAGGTGATTGATTTGAAGAAAGTTGCACGTGAGATCAGAGAGATGGTGAAATATTATCTCATCTAGGGTAGGAGTGGATGAACATGTCCTGCTGCAGTATGTGCAGCCCGAGTCAATCCTTATGTGTGTGTGTGAGACTAACAAGTTAGTTACTTCTTCCATTAAAGGCTTGGTTGAAGAGCCAAGCTTTCACCTGCTTCCTGAAGTAGAGGTAGTCTTGTGTTAAGCGGAGCCTTTCAGGCAATGCATTCCAGAGTGTGGGGGCTACTCCGGAGAAGGCTCGCTTGCGGGTATCACATTGTGTAATGTCTTTTGGAAAGGGTGTAGTTAGTGAAAGTCCTTGGGAGGACCTTAGTGTCCTTGGCGGTGTGTAGAGGATCATCCTATTCTTCAGATACTTGGGGCCATTTCCTTTCAGGGCCTTGAAGATCAGACATAAGAGTTTTAAATTTAGCCCTGTATTGTACTGGTAGTTACAGAATATGGTGTCAGCGGGCTGAGCTTGGGCACCAGCATTTAGACCAGGAGGGCTCACAATCTAAAGTTGTACCTGAGGCAATGGAGGGTTAAGTGACTTGCCCAAGATCACAAGGAGCAGCAGTGGGATTTGAACCAGCCACCTCTGGGTTGCAAGACCAGTGCTCTAACTTGAAAGTTAGTTGCCAATGAGCCAAGTTAGGCCAATACAAAGGGCTCACCCACTAGTAGTTTAATTCTACACATTCAAGTAGACTAACACGGCAACCACAAAGATTTAAGGGGCCCTTTTACTAAGCTGCGTAAGCGTCTACATGCACCCAACGCGCGCAAAAATGGAGTTACCATCCGGCTACTGTCTGGTCCTTGTGGTAATTGCATTTTTTGTGCACATCCGCTACTCGGGCCCAAAAAATATTTTTTATTTTCTGGCACGCATCAGCTATGTGCGAGCCAAGTGGCATTTGATGCATGTAGGTCATTACCTCCCAGTTACCACATGAGACTTTACCACTAAGGCTGGCGGTAAGGTCTCAGACCCAAAATGGACGCGTGGCAATTTTCATTTTGCCGCACTCCATTTTCGGCAAAAAATTTTAAAAAGGCTTTTTTTTTTTTGCAGGTGCGCTGAAAAATGATTATGCACGCACCCACTGTCGCAGGCCATTTTTCAGCGCACCTTAGTAAAAGGACCCTATAGTTATTTTAACTATTTAACAGCCAGAGCATAACTGGTCAGAATTATGTCTTTTGCTCCTGGGATGGATCGATGTGATTTGTCTGTTATTATTTTGCAGATATTACTTTGTTGGTAGTGTATTAGTGTATAGCACTTTGGACAGAGCGGGTTATAAATGTTTAAATAAATAAAATATATAAGCTCATTTATGCCACAGATGCACTGTAAACCGATTAACTGTACTCAGCAACAATTTTCCCCTCCAAAAGTCTGCTTTTAAAAGATCAACTGCGGCAGCTGCTGTAGCACTGCAAGCAAAAAAATATGAACAAGATTCCTGCCTTCATTTGCCCACTGTATTCTATGGGCATGAATCAGACCTTGATGTAAGAAGAAAAAGTGGAAAGAGCTGCAACCCCTCCCTGCAAAGTGGGTGCTTTCATCCACAGGAGCACAAACAGTTTATATCTCAGCTGGAAGTATGTTATTTTTCTCAGAAAACAGGCAGCCTTGCGGGATGCTGTCTGTTGTGCAACTGGATAATCGGAAGCTGTAAAAGAAAAAGGAGCATTAAATACTTTTATTAACAAGTAGGTGAGCAGTGGGAGTTTGCTTTTCGTATGACCTACTTAGTGAACAGGCATTTCAACTTGAGGATTCCGTTTCAGTTCAACGATGAAACGAAGATTGTGCACAGTCCAGATTAGACTCCTTGGAAATGCTGTAGCGTGAAGGCTTATCCATGCTTATGTTGACCTCAGTCCGAGGAAGCTTGATTTACTCAAAATCTGTTGACCCTGTGGAAGAGAGTCAAAATCTAAAGAGACTCCATGAAACACAGAGATATTTAGAGATATTCATCAGGGGCAGAGCCAGACACCCATTTTTGGGTGGGCCTGTGCCCAAGATGGGTGGGCAGAAGAACCCCACCCTGTCCCACAGGTGATTTAGTCTCTCCTTCTTTCACCTGCAACATCCCACCTTTCCTACCCAGGCCCACCCTTGGCTACGCCACTGATATTCATAAAAGGAGGAGTGGCCTAGTGGTTAGGGTGGTGGACTTTGGTCCTGAGGAACTGCGTTCAATTCCCACTTCAGGCACAGGCAGCTCCTTGTGACTCTGGGCAAGTCACTTAACCCTCCATTGCCCCATGTAAGCCGCATTGAGCCTGCCATGAGTGGGAAAGCGCAGGGTACAAATGTAACAAAAATAAAATAGATACTATTGGAGATTCTACATGGAATGTTGCTACTATTGGAGATTCTACATGGAATGTTGCTATTCCACTAGCAACATTCCATGTAGAATCCTGCGCGGCCACACTGGTGATCTGCAAGGGCCGACTTCTACATGGAATGTTGCTAGTGGAATAGCAACATTCCATGTAGAATCTCAAATAGGAGCAAGAGTGGAGGAGTGGCCTAGTGGTTAGGGTGGTGGACTTTGGTCCTGGGGAACTGAGGAACTGAGTTCAATTCCTACTTCAGGCACAGGCAGCTCCTTGTGACTCTGGGCAAGTCACTTAACTCTCCATTGCCCCATGTAAGCCGCATTGAGCCTGCCATGAGTGGGAAAGCGCAGGGTACAAATGTAACTAAAATAAAATAAAAATTGCCTTAAAAAAGATATCCAGATCGAACAGGAGAAGAAGCCTCCATAAATGCTCTGGTTAATCCTTCCCCCTTCCCCCATCCAATTTGCGCCCACAGACCCAGGCCTGCACTGATTCACCCAAATACATATTTGGCCCAAAATTGCTAGATAAGCTATTATAATACACATTAAGAGAGGAGGAAGCAATTTAAACAAAGATTAAGTAACAATAGAGGATACCTAATCCTATGGTACTGCAATATCTTAATGACTCACAAATTCCTACTCCCCCCCCCCCCCCCCGCACACACACACACGCACATCAACTGCACACACACACACGCACATCAACTGCTAAATTCTAACAATAGACAAACCAACCCTCACACTGGATACTCTGCAAAAAATAGAAAATTCTCCAGTTGACTTGGGCCAACAAACATATAACTATTCCTTGGAAAGATCCCAAACAATTTACAAGGAAATTTCAAAAAGAAGATGCCTCCTGCACTCAAAACCTTAGGCTTCAACAGCAGAAAAGCCCTTCTACGAGACTGTCTTAACGGTAGCCAACATTGATAACTTCCCTCTTATCATATTATAAGAGCATAAGAATAGCCATAGTGGGTCAGATCAATATTCCATCTAGCCCAGTATCCTGCTTTCAACAATGGCCAATCCATGTCACAAGTACCTGACAGAATCCCAAAGGGTAGCAAGATTCCGGAATCCCAAAGAGTAGCAACATTCCATGCTACCAATCCCAAGGATAAATAATGGCTTTCCTGATGTCTATTTAGTAAAAGAAATAACAAGAGTAGTCCATGTGGCAACCATGACCTTGGAATCTCCAAAACCCAGCTAGATCAAAGGTCAGAGAAACGAATCTATGCAGGCCACCTTCTTTTTCTGAAACTTAAATCTTCTTAGCAGCTAAATAATAGAAACTAGTTAAGGGTCAAGGGTCAGCATTAGGTATAACCAGAATCTCCTCGAAATATTTCTGAAGTAAAATAGGAGACAGCAAATGAATCTGAGGAAACGTTACTTAGATCTCAATTTATTTTTCATATTTTCTCATTTATAATATATAGACAGACTGTCCTTAATTGCAGAGACCATCATTGTTTGAATAAGGGACACCCATCTATGCCATCTGTCTTTACCTGATCTTTTTTTTTCCTTTTCTCTTTCTTTTTTTTTTTTTTTGCCTTCACTATCACCAATCACTATAAGTCGTTGGTGAGGCCCCATCTGGAGTATTGTGTTCAGTTTTGGAGGTCGTATCTTGCTAAGGATGTAAAAAGAATTGAAGCGGTGCAAAGAAAAGCTACGAGAATGGTATGGGATTTGCGTTACAAGACGTATGAGGAGAGACTTGCAGACCTGAACATGTATACCCTGGAGGAAAGGAGAAACAGGGGTGATATGATACAGACGTTCAAATATTTGAAAGGTATTAATCCGCAAACGAACCTTTTCCGGAGATGGGAAGGCGGTAGAACTAGAGGACATGAAATGAGATTGAAGGGGGGCAGACTCAAGAAAAATGTTAGGAAGTATTTTTTCACGGAGAGAGTAGTGGATACTTGGAATGCCCTCCCGCGGGAGGTGGTGGACATGAAAACGGTAACGGAATTAAAAAATGCGTGGGATAAACATAAAGGAATCCTGTTCAGAAGGAATGGATCCTCAGAAGCTTAGCTGAGATTGGGTGGCAAAGCCAGTGGTGGGAGGCGGGGCTAGTGCTGGGCAGACTTCTACGGTCTGTGCCCTGAAAATGGCAGATGCAAATCAAGGTGAGGTATACACATAAAGTAGCACATATGAGTTTATCTTGTTGGGCAGACTGGGTGGACCATACAGGTCTTTCTCTGCTGTCATTTACTATGTTAGTCTATAAGCTGCCTAGCTGGCATCGCTGATAGGCAGGATAGCAAGTTCTGAATAAACTTGAAACCTGAGAATACTATAAGTTATGTAGACTTCAGGACACAATTAGACATCAACAGTTACAACTGCCATTGAGTCGGCATGACTGTTGGTAACCAGCTTTTGGTGCGCCAATTCCCACTTACTCTAATATTCTAGAACGGAATCTTGGCGCCAAGAAACCATTATAGAATTGGCACCAAGGGCTAGATTCTATATATGGTGCCAAAAAAATTGGCTTAAAGTTAGGTGCGGTTTATAGACTAGCGCTTATGCCTGTGAATCGCAGCTAATTTTAGGTGCAGCCATTTGCACCAACTGCAATGTGGTGGAAATGTATTCGTCTACATTAGGTGCATATAGAAACATAGAAACATGACGGCAGATAAAGGCCAAGTGACCCATCCAGTCTGCCCATCCTCTGTAACCCCCAATTCTTCCGCCTTTTGCTCTCAGGATGCCTAGAAACAGAGATCAGGTGCTGCACTCAATGATACCACAACATATAGACCATTTAGAATCTTGGTTGGAGGGGATGACCCAAAACTCCACCTTCCACCCTAGCTGTCTGGTTTTCAGGAAAACCAAAATTCATGCAAGCCAACCTAGAAACATAGAAACATGACGGCAGATAAAGGCCAAGTGACCCATCCAGTCTACCCATCCTCTGTAACCCCCAATTCTACCTGTTTCTAAGATGGTTAAGGCGGTTAACTTAGCGGACTTCAAAAAAGGGTTGGACGGCTTCCTGGAGGAAAAAGCCACAAAATGTTATTGAATGGACGAGGGAATAATACAGTATTTCTAGGATGGGCAGGACAAATTGCTTGTTCTTTTGGCCGCTGTCGGTGACAGGGTGCTGGGCTCGATGGACCCTTGGTCTGTCCCAGCATGGCGATGCTTATGTACTTATGTACTTATGATCCCACATGCTTATCCCATGCCTTTTTAAATTCTGGAACAATCCTCGACTCCACCACCTCCACCGGGAGGCCATTCTACGCCTCCAGCACCCTTTCTGTGAAATAATACTTCCTTAGGTTACTCCTAAGCCTATTCCCTCTTAACTTTGTCATATGCCCCCTCATTCCAGAGCTCTCCTTCATTTGAAAAAGGCTCTCTTCCTGCCCTTGAGATATTTAAACGTTTCTATCATGTCTCCTCTCACCCTCCCCTCTTCCAGCGTATACATGTTGAGGTTCATAAGCCTGTCCCTATAATTTTTGCATTCAAGACCAATTTCGCCCATTATTCTATAACAATGAATATTATTTTTAGGCCCCCTTTTCATATTGTGCGTAAATGTCAGTTAAATCTAATTAGTGCCAATAATTGCTTGTTAAAAAAGCCAATTATCCTAATTAGCTCATTATTCAATTAAATTGCACACACAAATTGGGCGCATGATCAAATTTGTGCATGCAATTTTTGGAGACTTTTATAGAATTTGTGGTAAGGGCATTGGGGATTCTAAATCTTGATGCCAGTTTATATAATTTTATACCAAAGTGGGGAGGGGGGGGGGGTTTGTTGTAGGTTTGAAAAATGGCCCCTTAATTTCTGACCTGGAAAAATAAAGTCCTACGTTTTTCCTCTGTTCCATCCTGAGCCTTCCTCACATTTTGGGTCAGCAGGACCTACGTGGAAGAAGATTAGAAGAAGCCTTAGCCAAAGGTGGTGTTAGCTGAGCCAGGTCTGGCTGCTCCTCCTGCAGTGAAGCTGGAATGTTTTGTTTTTTGTTTTGTTTTTTAATGATGCTTGTATTAAGTAAATGACTGGAAATGACACATATCCTGAAGCCAGTCTGCTGCTATTTTTGTTTGTTTGCTCCAGTCTTTTAAGTCTTGAAATTTGATACTTCTGTAGAATGAAACAGGCCCCTCACATGGACACAGCAGGCAACATTCTGATGTACCAAATGTCCTTTCAACCTTCCAGGAAGTGAACCACTGCTGCCATGAAAAGCACTTTTAAGAGATATCACTGAATATCACTTGTTGGTAAATCCTTCTGACATGAACCGTTGAACTGACCAATGGTAAGTCCCTGCATGAGTTTGTGGTGCTGCATCACCTGCATATAACATCATCACTATAACATTAAGACAGCCATCAGTGTTGCTTAGCATCTAAAGTAGAGAGGTGTGGTAGCCGTGTTAGTCCACTCTTAAAGGTTATCTATAGAAATCAAACAAAATGAAACATGGAAAAGAAAATAAGATACCTTTTTTATTGGACATAACTTAATACATTTCTTGATTAGCTTTCGAAGGTTGCCCTTCTTCCTCAGATCGGAAATAAGCAAATGTGGTAGCAGATAGTATATATAAGAGAAACATCAAAGCATTACTTTGACAGTCTGACAGAGTGGGAAGGTGGGGGTATGCATGGGGACATCAAAGCATTTCATTGATATTCTAACAAGATGGGTGTTGGTAGGTGAGAGGAGGGTAATAAACATGTCTCCTCTCTCCCTCCTCTCTTCCAGCGTATACATGTTGAGGTTCATAAGCCTGTCTCTATAATTTTTGCATTCAAGACCGCTTACTAATTTCACCCATTATTCTATAACAATGAACACCTCCATTCCGCCCATGACCCTCCCATTTTCACGCCTCTCCCCTTTTCAGATTGTGTGTAAATGTCAGTTAAATCTAATTAGTGCCAATAATTGCTTGTTAAAAGGCCAATTATCCTAATTCGCTCATTATTCAATTAAATTGTACACACATCTAGAAATACATTGGTAATGTGCCGGGCAATTTTCAGACAATTTTTACGTGGGTAAACCAGAATCTACCCCCAGAAATCATCCTTTCTAAACTTCCTCGTAAAATTCCACAGTACATGTAATTTTATCCATGGGGGAAACAGGCAGGTACCAGGAATAGATGAGGTGGTGCCAGAGGGTTTATTTTGCATTCCAACTAAAGAAAGAAAACCAAACAATCCCACATGAAGTCAAAACAAAGAGTGGGAATGACCAGTGCGATAGTCCAGGTTAAAAGCACAAGTCTTTAATAAGCATATACGTAGTCACTTGATTAAAAACATTACATAGGTACGACGGAAACAGACATTTGCTTGAAGATGGGCTCAACACGGTCCTTGTTTCAGTCTATGCCTTCATCAGGAGTCCAGTATTCTACCAATTTGCAAATGTTTTGTGCAAGAGCACACTGTAGACTTGGCTTGAAAACCTCAATGACATGTATTCTTCCGGAAGTTTATGGAACTAAATGTAACCCCTCTGCTGAGAGATGAGCTCAGACTTAATTACTCTTTGTGTAGTCGTGTCAGCCGAGTTACCTCAGTCTGAAGTCCAACTCCCAGAAGAAAAACAATATGAAAAGACAATACTCTACCCTTTACGATGACACCGGATGGAAATGATATTTTAATAAGTGATGAAGCGTTTAGAGAATCAAAAGATGTTACAATATTTCATCACACAAGGTAATGTTAAAGTGCCAATTGAACATTCTATTGCACTTATAATTTTAAAATGTTTCTAATTAAAATGTGAACATGCACAATAAATACATTAAAAATACGTTAAAACTTCCTACTGGATCCAATGTTTACAATTGTAATATTTTTCTTCTTTTTACAGGTAAAGGTCAGAATCGGCATACAGGTAAATATTGAATTGTGGAAAGTATTCTAAAATTAAAAAAAACAAACAAACCTAAATTGATAATTCAGTTAAGTACACCTTTGAATAATGTATTTCCCATTTTGTTACAGGGTATTTAAAAGGTAAGTGTAATTATTTCAAACACTCCTCAAAACATATTTGATAAGAACCATTTAATTCTTCTAAACTATATTCTTTCTCCTTTAGATTTCAAGATCTATATGGTAAGTAAAGGTAGGTATTTCAAGAAGCCCTAAACATTTCTCTTTAGGGTTTTTAAATTATAATTATTTAGTGCCCAGTGTCCTTTAATGTACTTTTCTTTCTTTTCAGGCTCTCTTGGTTCAGTGCTTCATCTGTCTTGGTTGGTTTGAACTTGGTCTTCTTCCTAAAATCCTCACTCCAAATAAAAAAATAAAGGGAAAAGAAACTTCCTCCCTTCAGAGTGTGTCTAATTATTTATTTATTTGTTGCATTTGTATCCCACATTTTCCCACCTATTTGCAGGCTCAATGTGGCTTACATAGTACCGTTAAGGCGTTTGCCCAGTCAGTTGTTAACAAATACAAGGTTGTTTAGTGATTGAACCAGGTATGTGTGGAGGGTCGTAAGGGATGAAGATTGTGTGTTGTCCAGTACGATCATTAGGCATGCTATGTTTTGGGTGAAGAGGTTTATGTATGTGCCTGCCTGTCACAGGATACCTATACTGAGAATTTCTAGCTAATAAATCAAAATCCCTTATTGAAGGTAAAACAATTCTGTCTAAATATTTGCATTAAACTTTTACTTTAACTCACTTCAACTGCAAGGAGAGGAAAATCTTCAACTTTTTTTTCTCTGTTTCTTCTTCTTAAGAATATTACTCAATCAAGCTTTGTTCACTCTTCCAGACAAAACACTTTAGAAGAGACAATTCTTTAAATTAAGGGCATAAAACCTTAAGGCCCACCAACATACTCTGAGAATGATTTTAAATTCTTAATTTAATTTACAGAGAATCTCATTTGATTTAGAGATACTTCTCTCAAACTTATTACCAGAGTGAAACTGTAAAATCAAGAGACTTTCAAAATTTCTCTCTCTAGTCTGTAAATTCTTTATTAATGGAGGTAAAATTTAATATATTATTGTCAGCAACAATTTCCTTTGTCTCAGGTCTAGATTTACCTTTGAAACAATTATGTTTGGACTGATAAGACTGAACTCTCCTCTGAGTTCAATATTTTCTTTTAAAACTCACTAGAAAGTACACACGTTCTCTCTCACTTTCTTCAGGCAGTTTTTGCTTTTATTTCCAGGCAATACTACTCCAATTTTCCACTCTCTTCATTCTCTCACACACTCCACAGACAGTCAAACACTCTCTACAGTGCTTTTGTCTTCTTCCAAATCTTCCCTTGCTCTCCCAACAGCTGTTTCTGCTCAGATTTCTTTGGTGACTAGTGCAGCCAATCAGAACACTGCTTACAAACCCACAGACCTTTCCTAACATTCCATTACACTATTTTATGCTTAAAAAATAACCTTTAAAATGGACGTGCGCCAATTTTCATTTCTCTGCACGTCCATTTTCAGACCTCCAAAAAGGCCTTTTTTGCAGATGCGCTGAAAAATGGACTCGCGCACGCCCAATACATGTGTCTACATCAGCGCAGTCCACTTTTTGGCGCACCCTTAGCCTTTCAAATGAAACTACAACAAGAGAAAATGGGATTGCTGGACTCAAACATTGATCTGACTCAGCAGAGCTTTTCTTATCGTTCTTAAGTAGAGGAGTGTGGTAGCCGTGTTAGTCCACTCTTAAGGTTATCAATAGAAATCAAACAAAATAAAACATGGAAAAGAAAATAAGATGATACCTTTTTTATTGGACATAACTTAATACATTTCTTGATTAACTTTCGAAGGTTGCCCTTCTTCCTCAGATCAGAAATAAGCGTTCTTATGATCCTCTCTTGCCTCCCTAGCTGATGACCATCTAATTAAAAGGGAAGGGGGTCTCTGGCTAGTACAACCACTGCACCTGACTTGGAAAGGAGGGGAGGACATTGAGCAGAGCCTGTTAAGCTGCTGTGCTTGCCTTTGGTGATTGCTGGAATGGAGAACCCATCTAACACACCTTACCATGGTGAAAAGGAAACAGATTTGAAAGAAAAAGCCTTAAGGAAAGGAGGGGAACAGAGGAGAGTGCCAGAAGATCTACAAGTTAAATGCCAAACAATAATAAGGCAGAACAATAGAGAGGCTTTGAAAAGTAGCTGACTGGCAGGGCTAGGCGGTTTATAGTCTAAAACACAAATTAAAGAAAAGAACTATAATTCTAATCTAGGAATGGTGGAGTTCAATTCCAAAGGACACAAGAAGCATTACTAACTATCTCCAAGTTCAGAAAAGAATTAAAAACCCATCTTTTCAAGAAACGTTATTTTTATTTATTTATTGCATTTGTATCCCACATTCCCCCACCTATTTGCAGGCTCAATGTGGCTTGCATAGATTTGTTAATATTGTCATTTCAGGATATCAGATACAGTTAATAATGTGTAGTTATTAAAGAAGTGGAGAAGAAGAAGGAACAGAGTGGTTAGGGTAGATATAGGGTTTGCTTGTTGATACTTGAGTGGGTTGGCGAGGTGACGTGGAGGGGCATAATTGAACGAAAACGTCTATCTCCATGGGCGTTTATCTCCGAGAACGGGTCTGTGAAGGGGCGGACCGAACCGTATTTTCGAAAAAAATAGACGTCCATGTTTTATTCGACAATTTCTGAGCTGGGCATTTTTGTTTTTCAGCGATAACGGAAAATGAAAGCGCCCAGCTCAAAAACGAATAAATCCAAGGCATTTGTTCGTGGGAGGGGCCAGGAGTCGTAGTGCACTGGTCCCCCTCACATGCCAGGACACCAACCGGGCACCCTAGGGGGCACTTTTACAAAAAAAAAAAAAAAAGGTAAAAGAGCTCCCAGGTGCATAGCACCCTTCCCTTGTGTGTTGAGCCCCTCAAATCCCCCTCAAAACCCACTGCCCACAAGTCTACACCATTACTAAAGCCCTAAGGGGTGAAGGGGGGCACCTACATGTGGGTACAGTGGGTTTGGGGGGGTTGGACGACTAATAAGCATTAAGCAGCACAATTGTAACAGGTAGGGGGGGGATGGGCCTGGGTCCACCTGCCTGAAGTCCATTGCACCCCCTTACAACTGCTCCAGGGACCTGCATACTGCTGCCAGGGAGGTGGGTATGACATTTGAGGGTGAAAATAAAAAGTTGTGAAACATCATTTTTTTGTGGTGGGAGGGGGTTAGTGACCACTGGGGGAGTCAGGGGAGGTCATCCCCGATTCCCTCCAGTGGTCATCTGGTCATTTAGAGCACTTTTTTGGGACCTGTTCGTGTGAAAAAAGGGTCCAACAAAAGTGTCCTAAATGTTCACTAAAAACGCCTTTATTTTTTCGATTATCGCCCTAACGCGTACATCTCTCCTCGGCCGATAACCACGCCCCAGTTCCACCTTCGCCACACCTCTGACACGCCCCCATCAACTTTGTCCGCATCCACGACGGAGTGCAGTTGAAAACGTCCAAAATCGGCTTTCGATTATACCGATTTATTCGTTTTTGTGAGATAAACGTCTATCTCCCGATTTGGGTCGAAATCTAGGCGTTTTTCTCTTTCGATTATAAGGTGGTTAGTGAGGCTGTAGGTTCTCATTGTAGGCCTTGTTGAAGAGGAATGTCTTCAGAGATCTTCATGGTTAATCATATGTGCTACTAATGTTCCTTACTGCTTGAAATTGTAAAAAAAAAAAAAAAAAGCAGCACTGTTCAACTTCTCCTGTTAAATGTAAGCCACAATGAACCAAAACTTGATTTTGGATAATTGTGGGATATAAGAATGAATGAATAAATAAATAATGAATAGGAAAGACACTCATACCAAGACAGTTCACACAAATGGAAGACAACAAAAAGCAAAAAGGACAGGAATTGGTGTGTCGCATACCAGTTCTCTAGACTAGTGGAGTAGACCTGCTGAAAAAGCCAAGGTTTCAATTCAGATGTAAACTGTTTAAGGGAAAAAAATGTTCACATATATTCAAAATCAAAAGGCCATGAGGGAGTCAGTTGGCCTGCTAAACAACGAAGGGGTAAAAGGAGTGCTCAACAAGGACAATGTAATAGCAGAAAAATTACATGAATTTATTGCCCTTGGAGGATGTTGACGTCATACCTACACTGGAAACCTTCTTTGGTGATGATGATTGGGAGCAACTAAAGTAAATCACAGTAAACCTTGAAGATGTAAGAGCAAATCAACAAATTGAAGAGTAACAAATCAGCAGGGCCAGATGGCATACTTCTCAGAATTATGAAATTGCTAACTGATTTCTAGTAGCCTGTCACCGATCGATAGTACTGAGAACTGGAGAGAGACCGATGCAACATCTGTTTTTGTAAAAGGTTCCAGGGCTGATCTAGGGAACTGGAGACCAGTGAGCCTGATGCTGATGTTACGCAAAATGATAGGAGCGATTCTAAAAAAAATTAAATTACTGACCATATAAAGCTTAATGGGCATGTCAGTAAGGGTTTAGCAAAGAGAAGTCGTTCTTGCCATAACTATTAGATTTCTCAAAAGGTGTAAATACACAAAAGGCACCTGGAGTATTGTGTTCAGTACTGGTCTCCGTATCTCAAAAAAGATATAGTAGAATTGGAAAAGGTACAGCGAAGGGTGACGAAAATGATAGTGGGGATGGGACGACTTTCCTATGAAGAGAGGCTGAGAAGGCTATGGCTTTTCAGCTTGGAGAAGAGACGGCTGAGGGGAGATATGATAGAAGTGTATAAAATAATGAGTGGAATGGATCGGGTGGATGTGAAGCGACTGTTCACGCTATCCAAAAATACTAGGACTAGAGGGCATGAGTTGAAGCTACAGTGTGGTAAATTTAAAACGAATCGGAGAAAAATTTTCTTCACCCAACGTGTAATTAGACTCTGGAATTCGTTGCCGGAGAACGTGGTACGGGCGGTTAGCTTGACGGAGTTTAAAAAGGGGTTAGATAGATTCCTAAAGGACAAGTCCATAGACCGCTATTAAATGGACTTGGAAAAATTCCGCATTTTTAGGTATAACTTGTCTGGAATGTTTTTACGTTTGGGGAGCGTGCCAGGTGCCCTTGACCTGGATTGGCCACTGTCGGTGACAGGATGCTGGGCTAGATGGACCTTTGGTCTTTCCCAGTATGGCACTACTTATGTACTTATGTAATCACATTACATACCCAGAAAAACATAGATTATGAGCAAACATAGCCACTCTGCATCTAGTCTTTTTTCAAAATCTTCCCTCAACATGTTTACTACCAATGCACCTGTTAGAAAAGATAACTTTCCTACAAAGTATAAAGTTAAATAAAAGACAGTATTGTAGTTTATAGATAATGATATTTAATTGACTCTGAGACTCTGAGCCGGTAGTGGGAGGTGGGGCTGGAGGTTGGGAGGCGGGAATAGTGCTGGGCAGACTTATACGGTCTGTGCCAGAGCCAGTGGTTGGGAGGCGGGGCTGGTGGTTGGGAGGCGGGGATAGTGCTGGGCAGATTTATACGGTCTGTGCCAGAGCCGGTGGTGGGAGGCGGGGCCGGTGGTGGGAGGCGGGGATAGTGCTGGGCAGACTTATACGTTCTGTGCCAGAGCCGGTGGTTGGGAGGCAGGGCTGGTGGTTGGGAGGCGGGGATAGTGCTGGGCAGACTTATACGGTCTGTGCCCTGAAGAGCACAGGTACAAATCAAAGTAGGGTATACACAAAAAGTAGCACACATGAGTTGTCTTGTTGGGCAGACTGGATGGACCGTGCAGGTATTTTTCTGCCGTCATCTACTATGTTACTATGTTACTGTTGATTTCCTGTCACTATGAACTTATGTCTTAATCCTCCGAATGCAAATCAGAAAGTAAAAGAGAAGTAATTATTTTATCTTAATTGCTAACTTGCTTTTTTTTGGAAAACGAATTGTCACTTTAAAAGTATTACTCGACCATCTTTTTGCTGGCAATGACAGTCTATTTGGAGATGGCCTTCTGCACATGTGATCTGGAGACCTCTTCTTTTTCATGCAATCTTTACCGTAGTTTTCCATTATACAGAAATTGCATTTCACATCTGGTACCTATTACGTTGAAAGGTGCACTCTGCAAAGAGAAGCTGAGCAGAGAGATTTAATGTGTGTTTCATTATTAGACCTGACGCCAGTCATCAATTTTTTAAGCTGTAGGTCAAGGTAGGAAGCTCTTATGAATAGAACTTTCTACCTTGACCTACAGCATAATACAAATGGATCATTCTTTGAAACAGAAGACAGGCCTGATATTCTCACTGCTGGCAAAGCTTGGTTTTGTTTTACATGTATTTGAAAATAGCCTCAGTCCTTTAAGTTCACTAAGGCAGACTTGTGTATTTTTCTGGAACAAATCTGCATAATGTGCCAACATTATAGCAATCTGAGTTAATGTGTGAAGATTTTAACATATGCTTTTTAAAGAAAAACACCATCTCCCTTGCTGTTGAAAGTCTAGGAAAATAGGGATGTGCATTCATTATCATGCCTTAAAACATGTAGTGTATGCAAGATCAATGCCTAATTTTCAAGTCCCTTAAAGGAAATAGACCAGAGTACTTGAAGAACAGGATCTCCCTCTACACACCTCCAAGATCACTAAGGTCCTCCCAAGGAGTAGCCCTAACCACACCCAAAAGACATCACACAATGTGATACCCACCAGCGAGCCATCGCCAGAGTAACCCCCACCAAGACCGCCGAAAGACTGGG
The DNA here is from genome assembly GCF_901765095.1 of Microcaecilia unicolor. NCBI lineage: Eukaryota > Metazoa > Chordata > Amphibia > Gymnophiona > Siphonopidae > Microcaecilia > Microcaecilia unicolor. The sequence continues at coordinate 208,060,515 of NC_044040.1, read as the reverse complement.
CCAGGCCCGGGGCAAGGCTGCCCCGTCACCATCCCCCTTCGTCCACCACCGGGCCGGTCCCTCCTGAATTCAAATCATAGTGCCTCACCTCGACCTCACTCCATGTGAAAGAAACGCAGTAGCGGCAGTCGGCAGATCGCCTCCCTTCGGGCCTTCCCTCCCTGTGTCCTGCCCTCGCACAAGTTACGTCAGACGAGGGCAGGACACAGGGAGGAAAGACCCAAAGGGAGGTGATCTGCAGACTGCCGCTGCTGCGCTTCTTTCACACGGAGCGAGGTCGAGGTGAGGCGCTATGATTTGAATTCGGGGGGCCCGGCCCGGTGGTGGATGGAGGGGGGCAGGTGGAGGGGAATGCAGCGCCGGGCCCCCCTTGGAGGCCTGGGGAATTTTGTCCCCCCCTGCCCCCCCTTCTCAGCGGCCCTGACCCCCACACTCTGGAATGCACTCAGGAAAGGCTTCACTCAATGCAAGACTATCTCTACTTCAGGAAGCAGGTGAAGCCTTAAATGGAAGAAGCAATTAACTGTGGAGGAGTGGCCTAGTGGTTAGGGTGGTGGACTTTGGTCTGGAGGAACTGAGTTCAATTCCCACTTCAGGCACAGGTAGCTCCTTGTGACTCTGGGCAAGTCACTTAACCCTCCATTGCACCATGTAAGCCGCATTGAGCCTGCCATGAGTGGGAAAGCACGGGGTACAAATGTAACAAAAAAAACCAACTTGCTGGTCACACATGCACAAGGACTTGCATTGACCTGCATATACTGTAGCAGGACTTTCTTAATCCACTCCTGTCCTAGCACCTTTCTGATTTCATGTGCAACTTTCTTTAAATTAATTCCCTTGTTTGTTTGTTTTTTAACTCCTCTTACTCTCTATGGGCCCCTTTTAATAAGCCACGTAGGCGCCTCTACGCACCCAACATGCGCCAAAATGGACTTACCATGGCTGAAAAATAATTTTTATTTTTGGACGTGCGTAGCGGACGCGCACCAAGTGGCACCTGACGTGCGTAGGTCCTTACCGCCCAAATTCTTTACTGCTAGGTCTATGTCTGGTGGTAAGGTCAGAGACCCAAAAATGGGCAGGCGGCAACTTTGATTTTGCCACACGTCCATTTTCGGGGGGGAAAAAAAGAGGCCTTTTTTACAGGCGTGCTGAAAAAATGATTCTGCGCACCCGAAACCCACGCCTACACTACCACATGCCACTTTTCAGCGCACCTTTGTAAAAGGACCCCTATATGTCCCACCTTTGCTTACACCCTACGCTGTCTATTAAAATGTTTTATTACGTATTGTGTTGAGAATTTAAGTAGCATAATATGTACTGTTATTTGAATAATTTTAGGGCTGTAACTGTCTGTTGCCTATGTTCAACTTATTCTTGCTGTATACTGCCTTGGGTGAATATTTTCAAAAAGGCAGTAAATAAATCCTAATAAATAAATTATATTAATAAATAACACATGTTAACTTCTGAATTAACACACAAAAGTGTTTATTAATGACCATTGTGTGGCATAAACTGAAAAAATATCAGAAAGTCAAGAACAGCCTGAAAACGATCTGAAAAAAAAAAAGATTTCATGTATATCCCTTGAATGAGATGAAATAACAGGGGTCTATATTCAGCCAGCAGGGTCACATTTATTTAGGTACCAGTGTAGGCATTTAAATTAAACATACATAGTAAACATAGTAGATGACGGCAGAAAAAGACCTGCATGGTCCATCCAGTCTGCCCAACAAGATAAACTCATATGTGTATACCTTACCTTGATTTGTACCTGCCTTTTTCAGGGCACAGACCGTACAAGTCTGCCCAGCAGTATTTCCCGCCTCCCAACCACCAGTCCCGCCTCCCATCTCCGGCTCTGGCACAGACCGTATAAGTCTGCCCTCCACTATCCTCGCCTCCCAACCACCAACCCCTCTTCCCCCCACCTGCTCCGCCATATACATATACATCCATATATTTACCACTATCCATATAGGTAGCAATACTGAATATATACAGGGTAATTTTATAACAGGGTAAGAGGGCACTTACTAAGGTGCTATTTTTACAAAGAAAATTAGATGCCTACTGTCCTTCACAATATACTGGCGTAGTTGGCAGGCACAGACATTTCCACCAGACCTAGGGTAGGTATAAATGTCCATTCCAATATTTCTCATGTACACACATAAATTACAGTATTTTATCCTATATAATAATTCTCACCTCCAACGTTCTGACTTGCTGCCTGGGACCGTGGCTCATTCCGAGTTGGTCTGCTAGGCTCCATAGATCAGGCTGACATCACCGTAGCCATTATGATGTCAACTTCAGAACCCGGGGGGAAAATAAAACATGCCTCACAGCTGATCCACATCCAGAGGAGGGTCGCTGGACATGGGTGTCTGGAGGGGGGGGCAGGGGAGAGAGGAGGGTCGCTGGACATGTGTGGCTGGAGGGAGAACAGGGGAGAGAGGAGGGTCGCTGGACATGGGTGGCTGGAGGGGGGGCAGGGGAGAGAGGAGGGTCGCTGGACATGAATGGCTGCAGGGGGGTCAGGGGAGAGAGGAGGGTCACTGGACATGGGTGGCTGGAGGGGGGGGGCAGGGGAGAGAGGAGGGTCACTGGACATGAATGGCTGCAGGGGGGTCAGGGGAGAGAGGAGGGTCACTGGATATGGGTGGCTGGAGGGGGGGCAGGGGAGAGAGGAGGGTCACTGGACATGAATGGCTGCAGGGGGGTCAGGGGAGAGAGGAGGGTCACTGGACATGGGTGGCTGGAGGGGGGGCAGGGGAGAGAGGAGGGTCGCTGGACACGGGTGGCTGCATGGGGGGGCAGGGGAGAGAGGAGGGTCGCTGGACACGGGTGACTGCAGGGGGGGCAGGGGGAGAGGAGGGTCGCTGGACACGGGTGGCTGCAGGGGGGGGCAGGGGAGAGAGGAGGGTCGCTGGACATGAATGGCTGCAGTGGGCGCAGGGGGAGAGGAGGGTCGCTGGACATGGGTAGCTGCAGGGGAGCCGAGGAAAACCTTGCTAGTGCCCGTTTCATTTGTGTCAGAAACGGGCCTTTTTTACTAGTAATGTACAATACTCCACCTGAGCACCTCTGTGCATGACCCCCATCAAAGTACATTCCATCGTGTCATGGATCGTACTTAGCAACTAGTCGATATTGTGTAAATATGGGGGGGATTCTATATAAGGCGCCTAAAAAATCCGTGCAAAAAACATTTTCGCCTAAGCATATTCTATAAGTGGTGCCTAGATTTAGGTGTGGTATATAGAATATGCTTAGTTGATACCCCCAGCACCTAAAACTACGCGCATCCATTTACACCAACGAAAATGTGGTGTAAATCCTGGCACGTCTTAACCGTAACCCCTTAATTCTGTTCCCATTCTGCTACACTTAAAAGGTTTACAACTTGCAACAGACTCTCCGAAAAGTAGCTAGAGTTTTCAAACTGTTCTTCGTAGGTTTGGATTTGCTCTCCCCGTTTCATTCCATGAGAAAAGGTTAAAGGGACGGAAGCAAAAAAAAAATATGATCCTGAAATAAAAGGTCTTAATGGTTGTCAATAAAATCATTCACAGAGTACCTAGTCAAAGACATGAGATTTATATAAAAACCAATATAAAACAATGCTTGTTTTCATTTAAAATGTTAAATATAGCAATAGAGGCAGTGGAGATTTTAAAAAACAACTGCAGCAAAATGCAGGAAAACTTGAGACAAGCACAGGAAGAGCGAGGGGAAAGCCGGAAATCAATGGAGGTAGACAGCATTTTTAAAGCAGCAAATTTATTCTATGCTTATATAAGAATAACTATGCAGGGTCAAACCACTGAGTCCACTCACACAGTGGCCAAACCAGCAAGATTCCAAAAAGCAGATCCAATCTTTATAGTTCACTAGTAAAAAAAACCCCGTTTCTGATGCAAATGAAACAGGGGCTAGCAAGGTTTTCTTCTGTGTGCATGTCCCTGCCCTCTGCCCTCTTTCCCTTTCCCTGTGCTCTCTGTCCCCTCTCCCCCCTCGGAGTCGAGTCCTTCAGTGTTAAGTTTCCTGCTGTGCTGTGTTTGTGTTACAGAGATAGTGAGGGCTTCTGCCCTCTCTCCCCTCCCCCCTCTGAGTCCTTCACTGTTATAGAGAGCGATTTGATTTCGCGCTTTGCTGTGTTTTCCTTCACTGTTTGTGTTACAGAGAGAGCGAGGGCGGGGGGCAGACACCCATGGGGAAACCGGATATCTCTCCCCCTTCACACTTCCGGCTGGAGGCTTCATTTAGAACGTTGGTGGTGCCTTTTATATATAGAGATTTGACAATTAAAATTCAATGCGAAGAAATGCAAAGCGATGCACTTAAGGAGTAGAAATCCACGGGAGACGTATGTGTTAGGCGGTGAGAGTCTGTTATGTGCGGACGGGGAGAGAGATCTTGGGGTGATAGTATCCAATGATCTGAAGGCGACGAAACTGTGACAAGGCGGTGGCTGTAGCTAGAAGGTTGTTAGGCTGTATAGAGAGAGGTGTGACCAGTAGAAGAAAAGAGGTTTTAATGTCCCTGTATAAGTCGTTGGTGAGGCCCCACCTGGAGTATTGTGTTCAGTTCTGGAGGCCGTATCTTGTTAAAGATGTAAAAAGAATTGAAGCGGTGCAAAGAAAAGCTACGAGAATGGTAAGGGATTTGCGTTACAAGACATATGAGGAGAGACTTGCTGACCTGAACATGTATACCCTGGAGGAAAGGAGAAACATGGGTGATATGATATAGACATTCAAATATTTGAAAGGTATTAATCTACAAACTAACCTTTTCCGTAGATGGGAAGGCGGTAGAACTAGAGGACATGAAATGAGATTGAAGGGGGGCAGGCTCAAGAAAAATGTCAGGAAGTATTTTTTCACGGAGAGAGTGGTGGATGCTTGGAATGCCCTCCAACGGGAGGTGGTGGAGATGAAAACGGTAACTGAATTCAAGCATGCGTGGGATAAACATAAAGTAATCCTGTTCAGAAGGAATGGATCCTCAGAAGCTTAGCCGAGATTGGGTGGCAGAGCTAGTGGGGGAGGCGGGGCTGGTGGTTGGGAGGCGGGGCTAGTGCTGGGCAAGACTTCTACGGTCTGTGCCCTGAAAATGGCAGATACAAAAAGTAGCACATATGAGTTTATCTTGTTGGGCAGACTGGAGGGACCGTGCAGGTCTTTTTCTGCCGTCAACTACTATGTTACTATGTTGTTCCTGGGGGCAGGCAGGAACTTTCCCAAGTCTTTCTGACTAATAAACAGTTCATGGATTTTTCCTCTGGAAAGACGTCCTTTCAAACGCAGCTATGCTAGACAGCTTCACCACAATTGGCAACAGATTGTGCATTGAGTGAGAAAATATTTTGCCTGGTTGGTTTTAAATCTGTTACCTCTTAGTTTCAAGGACTGCTTCCCTGTTCCATCCCACCCATGATCTTAATGTATCATCTCTAGTAAAGCTCCCTTGTTTAACACCTTTCCATTGTAACGTGAATGTGCATTAAGAGACTCCCTTGCCTTTGTCATATGTATAACGTGATATGGTTCGGTTACATTCACTTAAAGTGTAAATTAGACAGGGCTAATACAGCCCATCACTCCCTCTTCAGAAATGGTTAAAAAAAAAATCTCCTTCTGCACTTACTAACTTCTGATTTTCCTCTTAACATTTAGGGGGTGCATTTATAAAGCATTTTCCACATGTAAAGCACAGCGAGGGGCAGAGGGAGCAGGGAACCAGCAGAGCTGACAGGCGCGCGGCTGCTCTCTGCACCTTCCAGCAGCGTGCACCCAGGGCGGACCGCCCCCACCGCCCCGCCCTTCCTACGCCACTGCCCCTGCCCCTGCCCCCTAGTAGAGTTAGGCACCATGCCATGTAGAATAGCGTGCAGCCAGATGCACGCGCAAATTCTAACTGGTACCAATGAACTTCAATAATTAGTTGTTAAGGGGGATTCAAGATGGCTGCCACACCGGATGGTTGTTGAAACGCTCTTGCCGACCTGAGCTAAAAATTTCTTAGTTATTCTTTTGAAATGCCTCATACCAAACGCAAGGGAGTGCTGAGGATAGTGCCTCCACCTACCTCAGCCTCCTCGCCAGCTCAGACCTCGATAGAACGTTTCTTCCACGGCACTACCAGACCTTTACGGGGAGCGGATCCCATAGCGGAGAAGCCAGGGGAAACGGACTCCCCGCCGAGAGAGGAAGTCTCCCTGTCTCCACCATCTCTCACGTTGATTCCTCCCAGTCTGGCGTTGAGAGCGGCCCTGGCGGGAAATCCCCAAGACTTCGGAAGGCGTGTCGCTAGGGATTACCAGGCAGGACCCAGGCATGCAAACAATGATTCGGGGAACCGCAGGAAGTTTGACTTCCACGGCGCAAACTGAGGAGGTGACTCTACAAACATTGACAGTGATGTTGGAACAGATCACTATGACACATCAGAAGACCTCAGGTGATGTCATAACTTTAAATTCTAAGTTTGAAGACCTAAAGAAAACTGTAGACTCTAAAAAATGATTTGACAATGCAAGTACAGTCAATACAACAAGAGGTAGATACCTTAAAAGTCTTTAAAAATGTGACTGCCAAGGATTGTACTGATATGAGACGCAAACTTGAACAAATCGAGAACTTCAACAGGCGCCTGAATCTCCGATTTTTGAACTTTCCAGTTTTAGCTGAACAAAATATATTATATCCCCAAAACTAGAGAAGGAGCACAAGGCCCTGAAAAAGATAATGTTGACTTCCAAAATATTTCAGATATTTTGGAACAATCCTCAGATACTATGATTTACAGAGCTACAATGGTGGTATCCTTAGTGTTTGAGCAAGACTATAATAATATCCTGAAACTTTGTTTTCGAAATTTGAAAGCTCAATTCTATGGTTCCAAAGTATGGATTTATCCAGACGTCACCAAGTCTACACAACAAAACAGGAAGACGTTTCTTGCTTTAAAAGAAAGGACAATTGATATAGGTGCATCCTTTTTTCTTGCATACCCGTGTAAGTGTATAGTGAAACTGGGCCAAACTAAATATACATTCTTTTTACCGGAACAGCTAAAATCGTTTGTAGAAATGAAACGTGAAATGATCTGTCTGGAGTTAATGCAGCTTTACTTAAAATTGTTTTATTTCTTCGTAATTACTTCCCTAACTCTTTCTCCCCCCCTTTTTCTTTTTTATTGGGGTCTAAGGAAGGTTACAAATTATATTGTAGGTATAAATGTTTAAAATTTTACACTCTATATGAATATTTAATTTAATGTTATGTGAAAATTTCAAATCTAAAATAATCTCATTTCTACCTGCATTTCTGTACAAGGTAATCCTTGACAATTGTATTTAAAAGCATAAATAAAATTTAAAAAATAATAATAATAATTAGTTGTTAACACGCAGCTATTGGTAGTTAAGTACTCATTAATTAATTTGCATGCACATCTCGGGTGCCATATCTAGAATCCAGGGTCGAGCATTAAGTTGTTCTCTTAGGCTTCCGCGGTTGGAATCATGAAGAAAGCCACAGCGTGATGGCTGAAACATCGGTTCCAATTACTCAGACGTGGCAAGAGCTGGACAAGTGCAACCTTCAGCATAAAGTTGTGCACGCAAGTGTACGGAACGGGAGGAAGTGATTAATCGCGTACCTCTTTTGAGTATTCTCTTTTGGATTCACTATCGGTCTTTACTTCCCTCATTTATTTGGGAAAGGTTTTTGAGGGCTACGGAAAAATAATGCATAAAATTAATGACTCTTAACATTTTCGCTTCTTCGATGCATTTGACCTCAGCTTCAAAAACATGTGGTTTAGTGGGATTGCTATTAAGAGAGTTTACCCAACTCAAGATGAATGAGATCAAACATCACTTGAAAGAAGTTTGGCTCACTGTTTACTCTGCAAATTCTTTCTTCCTCGCCCCCCCCCCCCCCCCCCCACCTGAGGGGTATCATCAAAAATAAAATGTAATGTAACACAGGAAGTAAAAGGCTGCCCAGTAAATATATCAGCAGTAAAATATGTCCATACAGTTCTAAAAATATGCAAAGCTGAGGACCTTTTAGATGCCCCCAAATATAATGAAGAATAAATCTTTAATAGTTGCAAACTATGTTTGAATTGGTAAAGCATGAAAGAGAAATGCTATTCTGAATGCAGCATAACCCTATTTCCAGTTCCGTGCACCTATCAAGTGTTCACCAAAGTCAACATTATCTAAAGTGAAAGCCCCAAAATCACTGTCACTGTCTAATTAAAATGAAGCCCTCATTTAACTCTCCCTAAAAACAGTTTGAGATGCCTTAACAATTGTGTTTTAATCTTTAACTAGCCGTTAAGCCCGTTAAAACGGGCGAGATTTCCAGCTACCCTCCTCACCGCCGCTCCCTCCCCCCTCCGTGCCGGGCCCCCTGCACTAACCTGACAGCGCCTCCCACCTCCGTGTGGAAGCGCTGCAGGCAGCAGCTGCCTGCAGCACTTTCACACGGAGGTGAGAGGTGCTGTCAGGTCAGTGCAGGGGACCCGATACGGAGGGGGGCAGGAGCGGCGGCGGGGATGAGGGGGGAGGGTGGAGGTTGGTGCGCGCGATGTTCGTTTCCAGTCTCCAGCGGCAGCGTCCGACACTGACTCCGACTACGTTTCCCTCTCTGTTCCGCCCTCTGACGTCATCACGTCTTGACGCGAGGGCGGGAGAGAGAGGGAAGTCTCTACTGCGCATTTGCAAGTGAGTCGGTCACTTGCCATTTATACGTTTGATTAACTTTCCATTATGTATATGTGAAATTCATTTCCTATATAGCTGTATGCAATTGGCATTTCACTTTTCCCAAAAAGAGTTTGGGAAGCATTTTCAATTGAATTTCAGACACATTTGAGGGGAATAACACAATACTACAGAACTACGTTCACGCTCTTTTGAGTCTCCATCCAAGTTTTACTTGAAACCTACACAGGGCCAGGCTCAAATTGTATTCCCCAACATTGATAACCTACAGCGATCACCATGACCTTCCATAACACATACTGCTGGTACCACGGTGAAGGCAAGGCACGTATTGCAGGAATGTACCATCTGCTGCTTTAATATTTTCCAGACATCCTTTGCGTTCAGACTTCCTGATGGGATGCATTTTGCAGAACAATGGAAAGACGGACCTGGCTCCCAAACTCTGATACTGTTTAAGGACACGGAAAACAATGTGCTATCCTCTTGCCAAATATGGTTCTAGCTGATTTTCCATAATAGCAAGTACTAGGTTTATATTCAAATAGGCTTAATAGAGAAATGACTTTGAGTCTGTGAATTTTCAAACCACAAAGCGTTATCCAGTTGTTGTTGTTTTTTTCATGAGGCTCATATGGTAATTACTGTGCAAAATGACTGTCTCAGCAGTACAAAGTGCACAGTAAACACATCCACACAGATCTCAAATAGTTTTTTGTTTGTTTTTGATATGCACTGCCTGCATTTATGTATTTAGATATGCTTTATGCAGTCTAGTCTTGTTTCTGTTATTGTATTATGTCATTAGTTATTGTACTGGAGTATTGTGTTCAGTTTTGGAGGCCGTATCTTGCTAAAGATGTAAAAAGACTGGAAGCTGTGCAAAGAAAAGCTACAAAAATGGTTTGGGATTTGTGTTGCAAACCGTATGAGAGACTTGCTGACCTGAACATGTATACCTTGGAGGAAAGGAGAAATGGGGTGACATGATGCCTTTTCCGGAGACAGGAAGGCGGTAGAACTAGAGAACATGAATTGAGGTTGAAGGGGGGCAGACTCAGGAGTAATGTCAGGAAGTATTTTTTCATGAAAAGGGTGGTAGATACGTTTAACGCCCTCCCACGGGAGGTAGTGGAGATGAAAACGGTAATGGAATTCAAACGTGCATGGGATAAATACAAAGGAATCCTGTTTAGAAGGAATGGATCCATGGAATCTTAGCGGAGATTGGGTGGCGACGCCGGTCATTGGGAAACAAAACGGGAGCTGGGCAGACTTCTACGGTCTACTCCCTGATTGTGACTGAATAGATATGGATGGGCTTGAGTGTTAATTTTAAGGGGGCGTTGACGTTAGCTTCAGAACTTTTAGTACAAGAACAGTGTTGGGTAGACTTTTATGGTCTGTGCCCTGAGAATGGCAGGGACAAATCAAACTCAGGTATACATATAAAGTATCACATACCATGTAAAATGAATTTATCTTGTTGGGCAGACTGGATGGACCGTTCAGGTCTTTATCTGCTGTCACTTACTATATGTTACTGTGTAAATATTTTTTAACTTAGGTTTCTATTACTTCATCGTAAGACAGAATGTTTCCTGAAATAGAATTTTTACTTGTTAAATAAATGGTCATGGTGAATTTTTCAGATCCTCTACATAGAGTGGAGAAGTGGCCTAGTGGTTAGAGCACTGGTCTTGCAATCCAGAGGTGGCCAGTTCAACTCCCAATGCTGCTCTTTGTGATCTTGGGCAAGTCACTTAACCCTCCATTGCTGCAAGTACAAACTTAGATTGTGAGCCCTCCTGGGACTGAGAAATATCCAGTGTACCTGAATGTAACTCACCTTGAGCTACTATTGAAAAAGGTGTGAACAAAATCTAAATAAATAAAATCCACCTTGTCCTTCAATACATTAATTTTAAGTAATGCACCTAAATTCAGGAGCTAGCCTTTCAGATAATCATCTCTTAAGCTCTCCAGAATTCTTTGCAGGCTGTGATACAGTTTGTAATCTTGCAGTCCAATTTCACCTTCTCTTCTCCTGGAATTTTCCATTTTAGGTGCCTCAAGAAACATTTCAATGAAAAGGTCCCTTCTTGAGACATTTATATCTTTGGGCGATTTTTACCTTAGTCTGAAATAAGATGTCAAAACTTACAAGTGCAATGTTCCCCAGGAACAATTCAGATAACAAGAATCTGTGATTACGCTTTCTAGGAACTGGTTCTCAAATCTGTCCTAGGGACCACCAACCAGTTGGGGTTTCAGGATATCTGCAATGCGTATGCATTATAAAAATATCAAAAAAGGCTACCACACAAAATAATCAACAATAATAATGAATATCACAATATAAAATTGTTGAAAATATAATGCAAAAAAAAAAAACCATGTATATAAATACAAAATACCAAATTGCTACAAAATTATACTTTATTATAACAAAACCAAATTCCTTTTACACACATCATCTACAACCCCGACTAATTCCTAAACCCTACATATCAAACATACATAACCAGTCCCTGGGATAAACACAGTCAAAGCACAGTCTCAAGCAAGGTGCTATTCCCATTAAATCCTGTGTTGCATGTGTTTCATATTGGATGAAACTTGTTTTGTCTTCTTTCGATGGATTGGCGTGCATGCAACTCTTAGAGACTGATATGTTAGAAACATAGAAACATGACGGCAGATAAAGGCCATATGACCCATCCAGTCTGCCCATCCCCTGTAACCCCTAATTCTTCCTGTACCTAAGCGATCCTGCATGCTTATCCCATGCCTTTTTAAATTCTTCATTGATTTACACAGGGGTCTTTTCACTAAGGTGTGGCGAAAAGTGGCCTGCACTGGTGTAGATGCATGTATCGGACACGTGCAGGTCCACGTTCCAGTGCACCTGCAAAAAAAGACCTCTTTTTGAGGGGCCGAAAATGGACGTGTGGCAAAATAAAAATTGTTGCGTGTCCATTTTGGGCCTGAGACCTTACCACGTCACCCATTGACCTAGCGGTAAGGTCTCACCCAATAACCGGCCTAGTAATGGTCTACTCACATACAATGCCGATTACTGCCCGGTTAACCCATACGCCAGAAAATTTACGATGTGCTTAGTGGACATGCATAAAAAATGAAATGACCACCCATGCCATGCGATAGCCGGGCAGCAGTTCAAAACCGACACATGTAGGATGCACGTAGGCGCCTACGTGGCTTAGTGAAAGGGCCCCACGGTGACTATGCCTTTATTACAATACTAGGAAAAAAGGCCCGTTTCTGACACAAATGAAACAGGCGCTAGCAAGGTTTTCCTCGGAGTGTGTGTGAGAGTGAGTGTGTGATAGAGAGTGAATGTATGAGTGTGTGTGACAGAGAGAGAGTGAGACTGGGTGCGAGAGTGTGTGTGTGAGAATGAGAGTGTGTGCCAGGGGCCCCCCCTCCCTCCCTCCCAGTTGCAGGGTTTCCCCCCCCCTCCCTCCCTCTTGCAGGGTCGGCCCTCTCCCCCTCCCTCCCAGTTCAGGGTCGCCCCCCCTCCAAGTTCCAGGGTCTGCCCCCCTCCCTCCCTCCCTCCCACCCAGTTCCAGGGTCGTTGCCCCCCCCCTCCCCCCCCCCCCCCCCAGCCACCCTGCGATGTTTAACTGCAAAATTAAGGAGCTGTGTAGTTTAATAAAACGCACCTGCAACATTGTGAAGCTGACTCCGTGGCTTCACTGAAGTGAAGGGTTCGTCAGATTCGTCAGTCTGTCACCATCTCTCTCGGCCCAACCTCGCGCCTCTGATAGGTCCGCCGCCCTCGACGTCATCACGTTTTGATGCGAGGGCGGGGCCAAGAGAGATGGTGACAGACTGATGAATCTGACGAACCTTACGAACCCTTCACTTCAGTGAAGCCACGGAGTCAGCTTCAGAACGTTGGAGGTGCTTTTTATTATAGTAGAGACATGGCAAGCATGTCCGGTGCCTTGAATTACAGATGTTGCATAAGAAGTTCTTGTTTATGAAGATCTAATTGGTTTTTTTGGACTCATTGTGGAAGACTTTTTTTGACATACAGTTTGGGATTTTAATATCGAACATAACTATTCTCACCTGAGAAATGTTATTATGGACACGTGGTCGTGAAAGAGGATTATGGACACAGCATCATGAGATAGTGTGATCATAATTATTTGTTGATGTGTTTAGAGCTATGTGATCAGCCTGTGATTTGACTGTGTTTATCCCAGGAGGTGGTTATGCATGTTTGTTATGTAGGATTTAGGGATTGGTGGGGGGTTTTACATGATGTATGTAAAAGGAATTTGATTTTGTTATAATAACGTATAATTTTGTAGCAATGTGTTATTTTGTATTTATATACATATTTTTTGCATTCATTTTCAACAGTTTTATATTTACATAGTAATACCTTACCTTGAATTGAATTTGTACCTGTCCTTTTCAGGGCACAGACCATATAAGTCTGCCCAGCAGTATTTCCCGCCTCCCAACCACCAGTCCCGCCTCCCATCACCGGCTCTGGTACAGACCGTATAAGTCTGCCCTCCCCTATCCTTGCTTCCCAACCACCACCCCCTCTTCCCCCCACCTGCTCCGCCACCCAATTTCAGCTAAGCTTCTGAGGATCCATTCCTGCTGCACAGGATTCCTTAATGCGTATCCCACACATGTTTGAACTCCGTTACCGTTTTCATCTCCACCACCTCCCATTGTGCAATGAATATGCTAGAGATGGATTTACATGTCTACTGCCTCCATTATATGTAAGTCTTTCTCATGCATACTCATTGTGAATATCCTGAAAACCCAATTGGCTGGTGGTCCTCCAAGGCAGGACTGGGGACCACTGCTCTGTAATACTATGTGAGGAGATGAAACTGGTTATGTTTGCACCCCATAAATGTGACCCACTGGTTTATTTATTTTGGATCAGCTTACTTGGTAATGTTTCAGTATCATCACAACCCTATTGGAATACCTTGTTTTTTTATTGGGGGAAGGGGGGGGGGGCTGAGGTTAATCAAATCAAATTAGGACTTTTATTTATTTAGATTTTGCTCACACCTTTTTCAGTAGTAGCTCAAGGTGAGTTACATTCAGGTACTCTGGATATTTCTCTGTCCCAGGAGGGCTCACAATCTAAGTTTGTACCTGAGGAAATGGAGGGTTAAGTGACTTGCCCAAGATCTATCTATCTCTACTTATCATTTCTATAGCGCTACAAGGCATACGCAGCGCTGTACACCATACACAGAAGACAGTCCCTGCTCAAAGAGCTCACAGGAACAGCAGTGGGATTTGAACCAGCCACCTCTGGATTGCAAGACCAGTGCCCTAACCACTAGGTCATGCCTCCACTCATATACTCATATGGAGCGGAGGAGTGGCCTAGTGGTTAGGGTGGTGGACTTTGGTCCTGAGGAACCGAGTTTGATTCCCACTTCAGGCACAGGCAGCTCCTTGTGACTCTGGGCAACTCACTTAACCCTCCATTGCCCCATGTAAGCCACATTGAGCCTGCCATGAGTGGGAAAGCGCAGGGTACAAATGGAACAAAAATAAAATAGATACTATTGGAGATTCTACATGGAATGTTGCTATTCCACTAGCAACATTCCATGTAGAAGGCTGCGCAGGATTCTGTTTCTGTGAGTCTGACGTCCTGCACGTCAGACTCACAGAAGCAGAAGCCTGAACGACCACATTGGTGATCTGCAAGGGCCGACGTCTAGTGGAATAGCAACATTCCATGTAGAATCTCAAATAGTAGCAACAGTGGAGGAGTGGCCTAGTGGTTAGGGTGGTGGACTTTGGTCCTGAGGAACCGAGTTCGAGTCCCACTTCAGGCACAGGCAGCTCCTTGTGACTCTGGGCAAGTCACTTAACCCTCCATTGCCCCATGTAAGTTGCATTGAGCCTGCCATGAGTGGGGAAAGTGCAGGGTACAATAAAAAAAATACTGCTGCCTCCACTCATATACTGCTGAAACCCCCTTTTCAGGGTTAATGTGGGTAGATACTAGGCCATGTGGATGTTAACACCACCTGCATTTCTCCATTCATTGGCCTGACTGGGTGAGCCTGGTTCCAAAGTAGAGGAACCACAGCCCACCCCAGTCCACTCACAGCTATGCCCCTACAATCAGGGTCTGAGTGCTGGATAACATTTCACCCGGCCCAAAAAAAAGGATGGCTATTCTTGGAAGGGCTCAGTACTGGCAGAGAGGTATTTTGGGGGGTCTCAATTCAAGTGCTTGGCCTGGTATTTTTTTCCACTGCTTATCTGTTGGTTTGTTGATTTTTTTTTTTTAATGAGATAATACAGAATTTTAGGAAAGAAGAGGTTTTTCATTATCGTTTTCTGTCTTAAATATCAGAAATTCAAAGGGGAAGGCTGGTAGCACTTAGTCTTATAGTGAGATTGGAAGCTGGGGTGGGTGGGTGGCTGAGAAGGAGGGAAATGAACATCTCTGAACAGAGGATATTTCAAGCTGACATTAATTAGCAGTTTGGAGTAGACAGAATTAGTAGACATGATTGGAAGACAAGAATAAGAAAGTAATTTAAATCAATTTTTGGTCAACTGTGAAAACAGAACACTTAAATAAATTCAAAGGGAGCCTGATTAGTTGTGCCTCAATAGACCTTTGAAGTAATTAATAGCAGTTAGCCTGGACTGTTTTGTAGTAGAGAATCACACTCAGAGCCCTGTTTACAAAGGTGCGGAAGCGTTTATAGCACGCATTAAAAATTAGCACATGCTGAAATGTTTCCTCAAGTTGTTACTTTGGAAGGAGTGAGGCCTGTGAGGACTGGGATTGCTTTGATCAGTGGAATTTGAGTTGGAGACTTAGGTATATGTGTTGTTAACTTGGTTTTTAAAGGAGAGGGAATGTGGTCAGATGTATTGTTTCTGGCTAATATTGGACAATAAGTATGTTTTTCAGTGAGGTGATTTGACTATACACCATATTGGCCTTGAAGAGGCCAACCAGATGATCGGTGTGGAGTGATGAATTACATAGTAACATAGTAGATGACGGCAGAAAAAGACCTGTACGGTCCATCTAGTCTGCCCAACAAGATAAACTCATATGTGCTACTTCTTGTGTATACCTTACCTTGATTTGTATCTGCCATTTTCAGGACACAGACCGTAGAAGTCTTGCCCAGAACTAGCCCCACCACCCAAACACCAGCCCTGCCTCCCAATCTCGGCTAAGCTTCTGAGGATCCATTCCTTCTGCACAGGATTCCTTTATGTTTATCCTACGCATGCTTGAATTCCGTTACCGTTTTCATCTCCACCACCTCCCGCGGGAGGGCATTCCAAGTATCTACTACTACTACTATTTAGCATTTCTATAGCGCTACAAGGCATACGCAGCGCTGCACAAACATAGAAGAAAGACAGTCCCTGCTCAAAGAGCTTACAATCTACCACTCTCTCTGTGAAAAAATACTTCCTGACATTTTTCTTGAGTCTACCCCCCTTCACTCTCCTATCATGTCCTCTCGTTCTACCGCCCTCCCATCTCCGGAAAAGGTTCATTTGCGGATTAATACCTTTCAAATATTTGAACGTCTGTATCATATCACCCTGATTCTCCTTTCCTCCAGGGTGTACATGTTCAGGTCAGCAAGTCTCTTCTCATACGTCTTGTAACGCAAATCCCATACCATTCTCGTAACTTTTCTTTGCACCGCTTCCATTTTTTTTTACATCCTTAGCAAGGTACGGCCTCCAGAACTGAACACAATACGAGTAATATCTGGGGATAATCAGGTTGATGCCATGGGGGTTTTTTTCTGTTTACTGTTTAATTGATCTCCTTGTCTTGTTTCACTCTCCCTGTTTGGTGGTCTGGGGAAGAGAATGGAATTGCCTGACTGAAATGGTTCCTACATATTACTTTCTCTGTATTTCCAGCAAGTTCTTTTACCGCTTGTAAAGATTTGGATGGTTATAAATAAAAAATTTAAAAAAAAAATTAGCACATGCTAACCCCTGGATTCTATATACTGCACTTAGATTTCGGCCAGGTGCCAAAATCCAAGGCTTTATAGAGACTGCCCAGAACCATCAAGCCTAATGATTATTTTCCAATGTCGCTCATCCATTTTGGCGTGAATGCTGCATTCTAAATGGAAACTAACAATATCAAAAGTGACTTTAAAGCTCTGAGAGAAAGGATGAAGGCAAATAGGGGTGCGGGTACTTTTTTCTTCTCTCCCATTCAAGGATTTTAACCAAGGCAAAGAAACTTGGCTGAGTAGATGGTGTTGATGAGTTTGGCAGTTTCTGGAACCATGGGATGATATTTCAAGGACTGCGGACAGAGATGGGGTTTCAGCTGTTGAAGAAGGAGCAAACTGTCTTCCAGTAGACGCTGGAAAGCCTTCTGAGGACAGATTTAAACTAGGCTCTTTCAGAGATGGGTGAAAAAAGTAAAATATTAAATGCTTGCATCTTTTTTTTGGATGGGGGGGGGGGAGAATAATTTAGTTCACACCTTTTCAGAAGCAGTCCAAGGTGATTTACTTTCAGATACAGCAAGTGTTTCCCTACCTCTGCTGGGCTTACAATCTAATTTTGTACCTGAAGCAATGGAGGGTTAAGTGACTTGTCCAGTCACAAGGAGCATCAGTGGGATTCAAACCCCGGCTTCCCTGGTTCTCAGTTCACTGCTCTAACCAGTAGACTACTCCTATATGGCAAAGGCATAGAGACAGAGAGCGGGGGGAGCAACAATATGGAGGAGTGGCCTAGTGGTTAGGGTGGTGGATTTTGGTTCTGAGGAACTGAGTTCAATTCCCACTTCAGGCACAGGCAGCTCCTTGTGACTCTGGGCAGGTCACTTAACCCTCCATTGCCCCATGTAAGCCGCATTGAGCCTGCCATGAGTGGGAAAGCGCAGGGTACAAATGTAACAAAAATAAAATAGATACTATTGGAGATTCTACATGGAATGTTGCTACTATTGGAGATTCTACATGGAATGTTGCTATTCCACTAGCAACATTCCATGTAGAAGGCTGCACAGGCTTCTGTTTCTGTGAGTCTGACGTCCTGTCAGACTCACAGAAGCAGAAGCCTGCGCGGCCACATTGGTGATCTGCAAGGGCCGACTTCTACATGGAATGTTGCTAGTGGAATAGCAACATTCCATGTAGAATCTCCAATAGTAGCAACATTCCATGTAGAATCTCCAACAGTATCTATTTTATTTTTGTTACATTTGTACCCTGCACTTTCCCACTCATGGCAGGCTCAATGCGGCTTACATGGGGCAATGGAGGGTTAAATGACTTGCCCAGAGTCACAAGGAGTGCCTGAAGTGGGAATCAAACTCAGTTCCTCAGGACCAAAGTCCACCACCCTAACCACTAGGCCACTCCTCCACTGTTGCTACTATTTGAGATTCTACATGGAATGTTGCTATTCCACTAGCAACATTCCATGTAGAAGTCGGCCCTTGCAGATCACCAATGTGGCCGCGCAGGCTTCTACATGGAATGTTGCTAGTGGAATAGCAACATTCCATGTAGAATCTCCAATAGTAGCAACATTCCATGTAGAATCTCCAATAGTATCTATTTGATTTTTGTTACATTTGTACCCTGCGCTTTCCCACTCATGGCAGGCTCAATGCGGCTTACATGGGGCAATGGAGGGTTAAGTGACTTGCCCAGAGTCACAAGGAGCTGCCTGTGCCTGAAGTGGGAATCAAACTCAGTTTCTCAGGACCAAAGTCCACCACCCTAACCACTAGGCCTCTCCTCCACTCCACTTTTTCTTTGTCAGGCTCCAACCTCCTCGGTTCCCTCTCCCTCCAACTACAGTTCTTTCTCCCTCTAAATCCCTGCAAGATCCGTACTTCTGTCTGCCCCAAAAGTCTTCTCCTGCATGCAATACCCGAACCTCTCATTCTTTCTCCTCCCCTCCCCAGCTTTCACTATATGTCTCCCCCACCCTCCCCCATGACATAGCTTCAGCCTGGTTCTCCCACCCCCATGGCACATTCACCCCTTTACTCTGCCCCCAATCTCCCATTGCACACTCACCTTTCCTCTGGCCCCTTCTCATTTTAAGCCACAGGCAGCAGCAACAGCAGATCTGCTCACTTTCTTTTCCTCTCCCCCGCTGAGCTCCCGTGGCAAAGAGGAAGTGAACCACTGCTCTGTGCAGGTGACCCCCCTTCTTTTATGTAGGATGATAACTGCCTTTCCATGCAGGTTACTTCCTCTTTTGTCTAGGGGTGTAACTGCCGCTCCTTGAAGGTTACGTCCTCTTTTGTCTAGGGTTGTAACTGCCGCTCCATGAAGGTTACTTCCTCTTTTGTCTAGGGTTGTAACTGCAACTCCATGAAGGTTACTTCCTCTTTTGTCTAGGGTTGTAATTGCTGCTCCATGAAGGTTACTTCCTCTTTTGTCTAGGGTTGTAACTGCCACTCCTTGAAGGTTACTTCCTCTTTTGTCTAGAGTTGTAACTGCCACTCCTTGAAGTTTACTTCCTTTTTTGTCTAGAGTTGTAATTGCCGCTCCATGAAGGTTACTTCCTCTTTTGTCTAGGGTTGTAACTGTCGCTCCTTGAAGGTTACTTCCTCTTTTGTCTAGGGTTGTAACTGCCACTCCTTGAAGTTTACTTCCTTTTTTGTCTAGAGTTGTAATTGCCGCTCCATGAAGGTTACTTCCTCTTTTGTCTAGGGTTGTAACTGCCACTCCTTGAAGGTTACTTCCTCTTTTGTCTAGGGTTGTAACTGCTGCTCCTTGAAGGTTACTTCCTCTTTTGTCTAGAGTTGTAATTGCCGCTCCATGAAGGTTACTTCCTCTTTTGTCTAGGGTTGTAACTGCAACTCCTTGAAGGTTACTTCCTTTTTTGTCTAGAGTTGTAATTGCCGCTCCATGAAGGTTACTTCCTCTTTTGTCTAGGGTTGTAACTGCAACTCCTTGAAGGTTACTTCCTCTTTTGTCTAGAGTTGTAATTGCCGCTCCTTGAAGTTTACTTCCTCTTTTGTCTAGGGTTGTAACTGCCGCTCCTTGAAGGTTACTTCCTCTTTTGTCTAGGGTTGTAACTGTCGCTCCTTGAAGGTTACTTCCTCTTTTGTCTAGGGTTGTAACTGCCACTCCTTGAAGTTTACTTCCTTTTTTGTCTAGAGTTGTAATTGCCGCTCCATGAAGGTTACTTCCCTCTTTTGTCTAGGGTTGTAACTGCCACTCCTTGAAGGTTACTTCCTCTTTTGTCTAGGGTTGTAACTGCTGCTCCTTGAAGGTTACTTCCTCTTTTGTCTAGAGTTGTAATTGCCGCTCCATGAAGGTTACTTCCTCTTTTGTCTAGGGTTGTAACTGCAACTCCTTGAAGGTTACTTCCTCTTTTGTCTAGGGGTGTAACTGCCGCTCCTTGAAGGTTACTTCCTCTTTTATCTAGGGTTGTAACTGCCACTCCTTGAAGGTTACTTCCTCTTTTGTCTAGGGTTGTAACTGCCACTCCTTGAAGGTTACTTCCTCTTTTGTCTAGGGTTGTAGCTGCCGCTCCTTGAAGGTTACTTCCTCTTTTGTCTAGGGTCATAGCTGCCGCTCCTTGAAGGTTATTTCCTCTTTTATCTAGGGTTGTAACTGCTGCTCCTTGAAGTTTACTTCCTCTTTTGTCTAGGGTCATAGCTGCCGCTCCTTGAAGGTTACTTCCTCTTTTATCTAGGGTTGTAACTGCCACTCCTTGAAGGTTACTTCCTCTTTTGTCTAGGGTTGTAGCTGCCGCTCCTTGAAGGTTACTTCCTCTTTTGTCTAGGGTTGTAACTGCCGCTCCTTGAAGGTTACTTCCTCTTTTGTCTAGGGTTGTAACTGCCGCTCCATGAAGGTTACTTCCTCTTTTGTCTAGGGTTGTAACTGCCGCTCCTTGAAGGTTACTTCCTCTTTTGTCTAGGGTTGTAACTGCCGCTCCTTGAAGGTTACTTCCTCTTTTGTCTAGGGTTGTAACTGCCGCTCCTTGAAGGTTACTTCCTCTTTTGTCTAGGGTTGTAACTGCCGCTCCTTGAAGGTTACTTCCTCTTTTGTCTAGGGTTGTAACTGCCGCTCCATGAAGGTTACTTCCTCTTTTGTCTAGGGTTGTAACTGCCGCTCCTTGAAGGTTACTTCCTCTTTTGTCTAGGGTTGTAACTGCCGCTCCTTGAAGGTTATTTCCTCTTTTATCTAGGGTTGTAACTGCCGCTCCTTGAAGGTTACTTCCTCTTTTGTCTAGGGTTGTAACTGCCACTCCTTGAAGGTTATTTCCTCTTTTATCTAGGGTTGTAACTGCCGCTCCTTGAAGGTTACTTCCTCTTTTGTCTAGGGGTGTAACTGCCGCTCCTTGAAGGTTACTTCCTCTTTTATCTAGGGTTGTAACTGCCACTCCTTGAAGGTTACTTCCTCTTTTGTCTAGGGTTGTAACTGCCACTCCTTGAAGGTTACTTCCTCTTTTGTCTAGGGTTGTAGCTGCCGCTCCTTGAAGGTTACTTCCTCTTTTGTCTAGGGTCATAGCTGCCGCTCCTTGAAGGTTATTTCCTCTTTTATCTAGGGTTGTAACTGCTGCTCCTTGAAGTTTACTTCCTCTTTTGTCTAGGGTCATAGCTGCCGCTCCTTGAAGGTTACTTCCTCTTTTATCTAGGGTTGTAACTGCCACTCCTTGAAGGTTACTTCCTCTTTTGTCTAGGGTTGTAGCTGCCGCTCCTTGAAGGTTACTTCCTCTTTTGTCTAGGGTTGTAACTGCCGCTCCTTGAAGGTTACTTCCTCTTTTGTCTAGGGTTGTAACTGCCGCTCCTTGAAGGTTACTTCCTCTTTTGTCTAGGGTTGTAACTGCCGCTCCTTGAAGGTTACTTCCTCTTTTGTCTAGGGTTGTAACTGCCGCTCCTTGAAGGTTACTTCCTCTTTTGTCTAGAGTTGTAACTGCCGCTCCATGAAGGTTACTTCCTCTTTTGTCTAGGGTTGTAACTGCCGCTCCTTGAAGGTTACTTCCTCTTTTGTCTAGGGTTGTAACTGCCGCTCCTTGAAGGTTATTTCCTCTTTTATCTAGGGTTGTAACTGCCGCTCCTTGAAGGTTACTTCCTCTTTTGTCTAGGGTTGTAACTGCCGCTCCTTGAAGGTTACTTCCTCTTTTGTCTAGGGTTTTTGAGATATAGAGGAAGTAACGTATGGAACGGCAGTTACAACCCCAGTCTGGTGGCAATCGCCTCTAGCACTGATGTTACATTTTGAGTGTCGGCCCATAGGAGTGCCAGACTTGATTGACGAGCCCATTCTTCATCCCTCATATGACTTTTCACAGAGCAGTGTATCTGTGATGTCAGATGACCGGGAAGGCCGGGTTAGCCATGAGTATTGACAAGTGTTATACATATTATATCCAGTGATATTGAAAAGAAAGCTTTGTGACCTGATAAAATTGTGAAACCACAGTTTTGTATCTATTGTTCACACCTCACAAGAGTCGTCATATGGGTGGGAAGTTCAGCCTCACATCTGGCACACTAAGAGGAGTTTGAGAGTCAGCTGGATTGATCATTAGCTAATTTTCTAAAGCGCAATCCCTCACTCCCAGCAGGAAGGGTGTTTATCCTGCCAGCCTGCCCGCTGTGGCACCTAGAATAGCAACTAAGAACAAGTCATCAAGTGCAGCCAGAGCTCTGTGGTATTCTGTCAGGATAGGCGGCACTTTGCCCTCCCCAGAGGTGCATGCCAGTCATACTGTTCTTCCTCCAACACACATTCTTATTAAATGAACCACAGCCTCCTTGTCACCGAAAGTGAGGTGGAATCTCATTCTGAGGAACTGAGTTTGATTCCCACTTCAGGCACAGGCAGCTCCTTGTGACTCTGGGCAAGTCACTTAACCCTCCATTGCCCCATGTAAGCCGCATTGAGCCTGCCATGAGTGGGAAAGCGCAGGGTACAAATGTAACAAAAATAAAATAGATACTATTGGAGATTCTACATGGAATGTTGCTACTATTTGAGGTTCTGTTGCTACTATTGGAGATTCTACATGGAATGTTGCTACTATTGGAGATTCTACATGGAATGTTGCTATTCCACTAGCAACATTCCATGTAGAAGGCTGCGCAGGCTTCTGCTTCTGTGAGTCTGACGTCCTGCACGTACGTGGAATAGCAACATTCGTAGAATCTCAAATAGTAGCAACAGTGGAGGAGTGGCCTAGTGGTTAGGGTGGCGGACTTTGGTCCTGAGGAACTGAGTTCGATTCCCACTTCAGGCACAGGCAGCTCCTTGTGACTCTGGGCAAGCCACTTAACCCTCCATTGCCCCATGTAAGCCGCATTGAGCCTGCCATGAGTGGGAAAGCGCAGGGTACAAATGTAACAAAAAAAAAACGTAAAAAAAAAGTTGTGACTTAAAAACATGCAAAGTACTTACATATACAGGATAGCTTGTATGGCATAATACTATCAAATATACTTCCAGGTAAGAAAAAGTATGTTCATAAAAAAGTTTTTAAAGCTACTAAATAACAAGCATAGGGCCCCCTTTACCAAGCTACAGCAAAAGGGGGCCTGCGCTGGCATCGGCGGGTATATTTCGAGTAGACATTATTTATGACACGGAAAACAAACAATTTAAGGTATTTTCCTGTCATTTCTGGCTAGAAACAACATAAAAAAAGTCATCTCAAATGACTGTACATCCCTATCAAACTCTAAGAAACCACAGAAAGCGGAAACCAAGCAACAATATCTGGAAAATCTAAGAAGATGAGAAAGTAGTCATGACAGTGAAGACGGAAATGTAAGAAAACATAGCTAATATGGTTTAAAAAAAAAAGAGGTACAAGACTTTGTCAGAATCAGAGATAAAGAGAAGAAATATATTGAGGCTGGTAAAGAAAAGTAGAATTTCTTAACAAATAGGGCCCTGTTTACTAAGATGCGCTAAACGCTAGCGACACCTATATATTCCTATGGGTGTCTCTAGAGTTTAGCGCACGCTGAAAATACTAGCGTGCCTATATAGCACAGCTTAGTACACAGGGCCCATAATTCTGTTCCATTTTCACTGAGAAAGAGCCAAAGATGCGACCGCAGAAAACTGACATAAATAGAAACTGAAGTGAGGAAGACCGCAAATAATTTTCAAAAAATTGTGTTCATGAGGAGCTAGATAACCTAAAAGTAGACAAAAGGGATGGGACCAGAAAGGATACATCCAAGGGCATTAAGGGAACTTCTGAGAAGTTCAGGTGGCTCCGCTATCTGACCTTTTCAGCACTTCTAGAGTCCAGTTGTTCTGGAGGATTGGAGATGGGTGGATATGGTCCATCTCCACAAAAGCAGAAGCGAGGAGGACGGGAACTACAGAGCAGTTAGTCTGGCCTTTCTGATAAGTAAATGAATGGAAACACTAGTAAAACAGAAGACGGCACAGTTTCTAAAGGATTATGAGATCCAAGGCAGCATAAATTTACCTGAGATAGGTCTTGTCAGATAATTCTGATCAATTTCTTTGATTTGATGAGCAGAGAGTTGGATTATGGGGAAAAAAAAAAAAAACCAAGATCCTTTGTACAAGCCCTACAATGAATGAGCTAGAAACTGGTTCAGTGGGTGGTGACTTAAAAGTCTACTACCGAGTTCACTTCAAGAAAAAAGGCATTACTAATGGTAAGAGAGAGACTAACAGAGATTGATGAGAGATATAAAGAGAGATTGATCGTGAGAGATTGAACGTTACTATGCTATGTGGTATCTTTTGAAAATCTCCCCACCACCATATGTGTACTAGAGGTGTCTTACGGTTGCGAACCTATGATTGAAGCTAAGTACTTCTTCATGTTTTGATTGTTTTGATTTTGTTCTGTAAGTTTTTCCCTCAACGGTATCTCTCTTTTCTCTCTTCTCGTTTTGAAATCATTCTTCCGATAATATATACAAGATGTTACTCTAATAGATATCACCTATGTCTATTAACAATTGATTTGCTACTATACCACCCTCTTTTTTTTACTGCAGACTGATCCAGTGGTTTCACTCTGCAGGTTTTTTTGGAGGTGGTGGTTGGCCTATGATGAACGCCATTATAGGTGTGTCCACTGAGTTGGTACCCTTGGCTTATGAGGCCTTTATTTAATATTCCTTAAGAAGTAAGGTATGTGTTTATAATTATTTAGAGCATTCTTCGATAAATTACTAGTAGTATGCCACAGGGATCTGTCCTTGGTTGGTTCTTTCCAACAATATTGTGAAAGGGTTATCAGATGACAACAAAAGATGCAACAGGAGGATAGATGACCTGGAAGGTCTGGAACACAAGAGAAGAGATCTAGCAAAGCTTGACGAATGGTCTAGAATTTGAAAGCTAAGATTTAATCCTTTAAAAAGCAGTGTCACACATTTGCACTGCAAAAAACCCAAGGAAATGTTTCAGCATATGAAGTGGTATATTTCTGTGCACAGAAAAGGGATGGGATTTGGATGGGACTGTATTTATGATCTTCAAATGGGGTAGAAAAGCTGATGGCAAAATCCAGAAGGATCTCAGCCTCTTCAGACTACTTGATAGGCTTTCTCTCTAGTAACCCCCAGGAAAACCCACTCACCCCATCCGGAGCCCTAGAAGGTTTTACAGATAACATAGCATCTTATATACCTTTTAGTTCTATGTGGATTACAGACAAATTAACCTGGAAATTACCAGAGAATAACAATCTAACAATATTAACAATACAAATTCCCTTCAAAAATACAAAATCAATTAACTAAAAGAATAAACAACAAAATTAGTACTCCATAGAGTTCAGAATGAATTCCCTGAACAGCTACATCTTAATCATAGGTCTGAAATGTCTATAATCTAAAGCAGAGAGCATAAAATTCAAGACAGTTTTATCCAGTCTTTGCCACAGTAACAGACAGAAATCATTCAAAGTATCAACTAATTTTGCACAGTGGGTTGGTACAGTTTTTGCCCATCCTTCCTGTTAGAATAACTCAAGCTCTTCAAGTTGGCTAGGGATTATCTGTGAACTACAACTGGGTCACTTGAACTTTCACTTTCTTCTGAATCACTTCATTGTTACTTTGCTTTGTGCCTAGGATTCACTTGTTCAGAACCCTTATTTTATCATCCTCACTTTAATATTCCCTTATCTCTTGTTTGTCCTGTTTGTCTGTCCTAATTAGATTGTAAGCTCTGTCCAGCAGGGACTGTCTCTTCATGTTCAAGTGTACAGCGCTGCGTACGTCTAGTAGCGCTTTAGAAATGATAAGTAGTAGTAGTAGTTGTCTTTGGGATTCTGGAATCTTTACTACTGTTTGGGATTCGGCACAGAATCTTGTTACTCTTTGGGATTCCGGAATCTTGCTACTCTTTGGGATTCTGGAATCTTGCTACTCTTTGTCCTTATCCCTTATTTGTCCTGTTTGTCTGTCCTAATTAGATTGTAAGCTCTGTCGAGCAGGGACTGTCTCTTCATGTTCAAGTGTACAGCGCTGCGTAGGTCTAGTAGCGCTATAGAAATGATAAGTAGTAGTAGTAGTCTTTGGGATTCCGGAATCTTTGCTACTCCTTGGGATTCTAGAATCGTTCTACTCTTTGTCCTTATCTCGTTTGTCATGTCTGTCTGTCCTAATTAGATTGTAAGCTCTGTTGAGCAGGGACTGTCTCTTCATGTTCAAGTGTACAGCGCTGCATATGTCTAGTAGCGCTTTACAAATGATAAGTAGTAGTAGTACTTGGAAGGATAATAAAGTTTCCAGTTGCTTAAGCTTCTTCTTGCTCTTTAAAGAGGGATAAGTGAACAGATTACAAGCTCTTGTATCCCGCACTGGTGTTGAAAATTCAAAATGGTTAGAAAGATTTGAAGGTACTAAACCAAACGCAACCTTATATGTTCAACATAAAAACTTAAACGAAATTCTGGCATGTATCTTTAAGCCAATGAACATTCATATAGATAGGTGATACTTCATCAGATTTTTTAAAATAAGTAGATTAAACATAAAGTTGTATTTTGAATGATCTGTAATTTCCTGATCATCTGCTTAGAGCAGCAGCCAAGATAGATGATATTACAATAGTCCAAAAAGCTTAAAAATCAATGCTTGAACAATTAACTGAAAGTGTTTTTGTTCAAAATATTTGTGAACTTGACAAAGGTTACGCATGGTAAAAAATGCTCATTGGATTTCTGTTTGTAAAGTTAATTTTGGAATCCAAATAGACTCCTAAAATCTTTACAGAGGTAGAAAATTGATGTGACATTATTGATCATAACACTTATGTCATCCTCACACAAGGCATTATTGACACGTAAACTCTGGAGAAAAGGTAGATAGGGTAGATATGAAAGAGACAAGATATAAATGCATAGAAAACAGGTTTCTTTCCACAAAGGGTTATAGAATGAGGATGAAAGGAGTAGACTCAGGAATAATATAAATATTTCCTTACAGAAAGGTAATGGATGCATGGAGCAGTCTTCCAATGGAGGTGGAAGGAAAAAAAGACAGCATATGAATCAACGAAAGCACAGGGCAAGCAAAGAGGGTCTTCTCTGATGGAGAAGGGGGAATTGTAGAGCTGAGAAGTTACAGATGGACCATATGGTCTTTATCTAACCTCACGTTCTGTCTTTCTGTGTTGGATCTTGGCACCACAAGCTAAAATTAGTTCCTGTAATAAATCAACCTGCTCTTTATGGCTTCACAAGAATGTTGCATCCATGCATCTTATTATCACATCCTAAGAGACAGATTGCCTTCAGTACATTCCTCAGCACATTCATCAATCTTCCCGCTCTTAACGGTATATAAGCAATCTTCAAAATATTAAATCAATGCTATAATCTGTCCAGTTCTGACAAAACAAAATGATTTAAAAAGCAAATTTCACTATGTTTATTAATTTTTTAGACTAGGATTTAAGGAATTTTTTGGGTCCTTAGTTTCCTTCCTTCTCCTTTCATCTTCCATCTTAATTGGAACCCATCTTTAGTAGCCCTGGTGCCATTGAATCTTCATTCAGAACTGGGGTGTTTCCCTTTAATTTTATGACCTCCTCCCAGCTCAGCCCAGTTGCTGCAGAAACAGTCCTCAGCCAAGGACAATAGTCTATAGCTCTGTCTAGGACAGTGGTTCTCAACCAGTGTGTGGGGACACGCTAGTGTGTCCCCAAGAGGTGGGAGGTATGTTTGTTTTTGTTACATTTGTACCCCACACTTTCCCACTTATGGCAGGCTCAATGCGGCTTACATTGGGCAATGGAAGGTTAAGTGACTTGCCCAGAGTCACAAGGAGCTGCCTGTGCCTGAAGTGGGAATTGAACTCAGTTCCTCAGTTCCTCAGGACCAAAGTCCACCACCCTAACCACTAGACCATTCCTCCACTGTTGCTACTATTTGAGATTCTACATGGAATGTTGCTATTCCACTAGCAACATTCCATGTAGAAGTCGGCCCTTGCAGATCACCAATGTGGCCGCGCAGGCTTCTGCTTCTGTGAGTCTGACGTCCTGCACGTACGTGCAGGACGTCAGACTCACAGAAACAGAAGCCTGCGCAGCCTTCTACATGGAATGTTGCTAGTGGAATAGCAACATTCCATGTAGAATCTCCAATAGTAGCAACATTCCATGTAGAATCTCCAATAGTATCTATTTTATTTTTGTTACATTTGTACCCTGCGCTTTCCCACTCATGGCAGGCTCAATGCAGCTTACATGGGGCAATGGAAGGTTAAGTGACTTGCCCAGAGTCACAAGGAGCTGCCTGTGCCTGAAGTGGGAATTGAACTCAGTTCCTCAGTTCCCCAGGACCAAAGTCCACTAGGCCACTCCTCCACTCCAATGTCACAAAAAAATTTGTTGTAGACAGCAAGCTTGTGTTTCCTTTACCACCATCGGTGTCTGCAAGCTGGGAAGACCACCAACCTTGACAGTCAGGTTCTTGAAATTCCCTTAACTGGTCCCTACTTCTGCTTCCCCATTACCCCCAATAATAACTGCAGCTTCCAGCCCCAACTCAAAATGTGGCAGATCTGCTGTCCCTAGATTTCGGTTTGCTATATAGTCTGAGTAGCATATTTGGAAGTTGTTATGTTGCTTCACAGTATCTGGCAGTGGAGGGATAAATATGTTGCTGTTACTGAGGTGACACTAGAATTTGAATATATATTTGCTTTGTTGTATGACAAGTGAGAAATCTGGGACTGATGTGTTGCATACAGCTTTTGGATATGGGATAGGCAAATTCATACTAGCAGTTAAACAATGAAATTTGTAGGCATATTTTGCTCAGCTGTGAATTTTAGTGTTCGGTGTGTCACGTACATGAATGTTGTCTGTCAGGCATGTCACAGCAGAAGAAAGGTTGAGAACCACTGGTCCAGGACACAAATATACATAGACCTGGAGTCTGCTCACTGGGTACTGCTGCTGAATGAAGGCTGAGTACACTGGTTCCATAACTTCAAGATCATCTGAATACATTTCATCCTCATCAGAGCAACAGCAACAAAAAAATGTCTGTGGGTGGGGGAAGGGAGGGTTAGTTTCTTATAGGTGAGATTCTCATGGGCAGCATAATTAGAACATTGATATTTTTATTTACATTTATTAATTGCTGGCTGAATTGTAGTTCATGTGTTGAAACAATCTGGGAAAAGCATGCAGAACATGGCTTATGCAATTCTTTTCCAATGTCTTTGCATGTAAACGCATGTGTGGGTATGTTGGGGGTGGGGTCGGTAGATGTGTGTGTACATGTTTGTGTGTATGACTGCATGTATATGTGAGGAGGTAAATGTTTGTGTGTGCCAGTGCACTTGTATTGGTATATATGTCTGTGCTTCTACACAAGAAGGTTTGATAAGACAGGAGATGGCATGAGCCTATCTGGCCCATTATGTGGGCTGAAGCTTGTCACCATATTGAGTGACCCAAATACTCACAGATGCTATTGAAAAACAAGAGCAAACTTGTGAGGTTTATTTTGTTTTATTAACTGCAAAGGTCTAAAATACAAACTAACGCATGCCTCAACCTTTTCCTACCTGAGCACACAATTCTGCAACGCGTCGCCGCGCAACTTAAAAACGATTTATGAGCTAACTAACTTCTGCAAACTACTGAAAACACATCTCTTTGACAAGGTATACTACAAAGATCAGCAAATGTGAACTCCTCCACATATTTCCAGATTTGTCTTATAATTTCTGCTTGTTAAACTATTATCATGTTACCCAAAATCCTTCTGTAATATTACATGTCTATTCTTTTATATATTTCCACTATCCATGATGTATTGTAAGCCACATTGAGCCTGCAAAGAGGTGGGAAAATATGGGATACAAAGGCAATAAATAAATAAACACTCTCCTTGCAATCTTTCTGTTAGGAGAGGAGTTGGGGGGGGGGGGGGTTGAGGGGTTTGTTTTAAGTACACCAATATGGCAGCTGCTGGGGGAAACCGGCTTCAGCCTTTTGATGTCATGTCATCTCCTGTTACAGCAAAGAAACTTCCTCCAGATCGTCTTGATTATTGTAACCTGCTTCTTACCGGCCTCCCTCTTAGCCATCTATCTTCTCTTCAATCAGTCCAAAACTCTGCTGCGTGACTCATTTTTTGCGAAAGTCACTATGCTCACATTAGCCCTCTCCTCAAGTCACTTCACTGGCTCCCTATCTGTTTCCGCATTCAATTCAAACTTCTCTTATTGACCTATAAGTGCATTCACTCTGCCGCTCCCCAGTACCTCTCCACTCTTGTCTCTCCCTACGCCCCCTCTCGGGTACTCCGTTCTGTAGATAAATCTCTCTTATCTGTCCCCTTCTCCTCTACTGCTAATTCTAGACTCCGTTCCTTTTCTCTTGCTGCACCTCTCGCCTGGAATAGACTACCTGAGCCTGTACGTCTAGCCCCGTTTTTGGCCGTTTTCAAGTCCAAACTTAAAGCCCACCTCTTTACCACTGCTTTTGACTCCTAACCACTACTCACTTGTCCTGTCCTTTTATCCTCACCTCTTTATTCCCTTACCTTTATTGTTCTGTTTACCTGTCTTATCTAGATTGTAAGCTCTTTGAGCAAGGACTGTCCTTTTGTGTATGGAGTACAGCGCTGCGTATGTCTTGTAGCGCTATAGAAATGATAAGTAGTAGTAAGTAGTAATATCACCTCCTCCCTTCCCGTGACTAGAGCTGCCTTCCACTGCCTTCCCATTGGCTGGATCCTATCTACAATCTCTGTGACTCAAGGAGATTTTATGACTGAAGATGGCATGAGCTCTGTTATATTGAAGTGAAATGGTACCAGTGTCACAATTTCTTCTGTAAAGACAATGATTTTGGAATACTACAGCTGTGTCTGCCGTGCCTTTGTTATAGAGCAGGGGTTCTCAGCCCAGTCCTTGGGACATGCCTAACCTATCAGGTTTTCATAATATCCACAATTAAAATGCATGAGATAAATCTGTATGAAGTGCCTTCATTGTATGCAAATCTATCTCATGCATATTCATTGTGGATATTACAAAAACCTGACTTGCTAGGTGTGTCCCGAACACTGGGTTCAGACCCATGTTTTAGAGAATAACTCTGCTTTGGGACATGGAGTTGAACAATCCTGGAAGAGCAAACTAATGGTCAGAGCAGCAGGTTGAGAACCAGGAAAGCCCAGTTCAAATTCTGACGTTCAATTGGTGCTCGCTTTCTTGGTGTGGTGGGTGGTGCAATGATCATAGGTACAGCAGAGCTTTATTGGCACTGGCTCACTCAGCGCAGAGGGGCAGGTGTTCAAAGCCAGAGACAGCAAAGATGGGCTAGGGAACTCAATCAGTGGTAGTAACAAGTGTTACCACATTCTCTGGCAATGAATTCCAGAGTTTAATTACACGTTGAGTGAAGGAATATTTTCTCTGATTTTTTTTAAATTTTCTAATTTGTAGCTTAATTGCATACTCCCTAGTCCTAGTATTTTTGGAAAGAGTAAAGGAGTGATTCACATCTACCCATTCCAGTCCATTCATTATTTTATAGACCTCTATTATATCTCCCCTCAGCTGCCTTCTCTCCGAGCTGAACAGTCCTTGCTGCTTTAGCCTTTCCTTATAGGGAAGTCGTCCCGTCCCTTTTATCATTTTTGTCACCCTTCTCTGTACCTTTTCTAATTCCACTATATCTTATTTGAGATGCAGTAACCAGAATTGCACCATGGAGTGATACAAAGGCATTATAATGTCCTCATTTTTGTTTTCCATTCCTTTACTAGTAATACCTAACATTCTATTTGCTTTCGTAGCTGCTGCCAGATACTGAGCAGAGGGTTTCAATAGATCATAGACGATGACGCCTAGATCCCTTTCCTGGTCGATGACTCCTTGCATCACATAGCTGGTCTTGAACTGTAACTAAAAAAGTAATGAGCTACAGCATCCCTTCCCCTTCCATTAGAGAATACATGCCAGATTTATTTCCTCAGCTCATGGAAATAGGAACCTAACACCCTCTATTCAAAGACAGCAGAAAAGCAGTCCCATCCTTTTCATGGGTCTTCACTGTAACCACCACTATCATGGGGAAAGATCTAGTCAAACAGGAGAAAGTAGAGGCTGATCAAAGGACGAACCCAACTCTGGAGATGCAATCAAAAACTACGTTATTGTTGCAAGTAGTTTTTGATTACATCTCCAGAGTTGGATTCGTCCTTTGATCAGCCTCTACAGTGACTTTTCTGGTGTAGAGGTTTTTCTCTGAAAGATCTAGTCAGTCAGATTTGACCATCAAGGCTGTATTCTGCTTGCAAATGCACACTTGCATACAGCGAACTCTGGAAGAGTGTTGTCAAATGCTTAACAAGTTTTTACTTGGATTCATGGCCTGAGAGGAACCCAGAGAAAAAAAAACACGTTCCCCATTGTCAAGATCAGTTCTGTTCCCAGATTCCCCACAAGGGCCTGCTCTCCCAGAAGTCTTTGAAATAAAAGCTGTCATGATCCGCGGCTGCCTGCAATCTGCAGTGAGACCACTTGATCTACATCTCTCTTTAGACCTTTAATAGCATTTTTCTAAGAAACAAAGAAACGCCTAATCCCTCAATTTGATGTAGAAGAATGAAGCCCAAGCACGGTTGACCTTGCAGTCATAAAAGCATTTTCCCTTGCTGTCTTAAAGAAAAAGGGGATCATTAGAAGCATAGAAATATAAAACTCGTGCTAAAACAATCTCATGAATTGATAATTAAATACAAATGCCCAAATACAATGTAATAATACAGCCAAAAAAAGAACAGGTGCTTAAAATCCGCAGGCCACAGAGATATTTAACCATACATTGGCGAACATACAGTAATGTGTTCATCCATCCATAAGGTTATGTCTTTTTGGGGGCACTGCAGCTCATATTCTGCATATCCACTGTTTTGAGCAGATAAAGGTACTTTCTCTCTTCCTGATTGCTTTCATGAAAGAGAGTGGATTATTCTGGAATCTCAGCACCGCTGCCGTAACAAATGCCTGTCTGATTTTCCGAGATTTACCAGATGGCCCACCTGTTTAATCTCCCTTTTAATAGAACACTAGTAAAACTGCAGATAAAAGAATGATTTTCAACTGAAAATGATCACAGTAAAATTAAAGACCAGCATGGTCTATACACACTATGCTGGTTAGCCCCCCCCCCCCCCCCCCATGCTCTCTCTTTTTTTTCTAGTTGTGAATCATATGTTTTCCTTTGAATGGAAATACTCTTATCAATATCAGAGGAACCATAAACTAATAGAATTGGGAGGAAAAAGGAAAAAAGGGGGAGGTAAAAGGTATTGGGGGAGGGTAAAAGGAAGAAAAAAGGAACAAATTCTTTAAGATCAGTTACAGGATGTGTTGTCAGGTCATTGACCTACTATTTTATAACAACAAATACTGACATAGTTGCTGATATAGGATTCACACTCATCCCAGCTTTTATGTGAATTCAAATAAAAGCCTTCATTGGCCTTCTGGTATTCTGGCTGACCAGTGGAGCGCCTGCTTCTGCTTGGGTTGTGTTACTCAGTAAAGACATTTTTTAAAAATATAGTGCATCTGCTGTTGGAAGTACATCAGGGACATTCATCATGGGCACAGGAACACAGAGTCTTGGAAATTGATTTACTACAGTGTGTCCAGAGGAAC
Source organism: Microcaecilia unicolor (assembly GCF_901765095.1). Taxonomy (NCBI): domain Eukaryota; kingdom Metazoa; phylum Chordata; class Amphibia; order Gymnophiona; family Siphonopidae; genus Microcaecilia; species Microcaecilia unicolor. The sequence continues at coordinate 208,026,604 of NC_044040.1, read as the reverse complement.
ACACAGCCTCAGTGAGGATGTGGGAGTTTACTGGTAGAACTTGTCATTGTTGTACAGTTTGAGGTCAAAATAAATCAAGGATTCTCATTTTTATCATCAGAGGAAGCTGGCTGTTCTCGTTTATTTTTGCAGGTATTTGGTGCTTACCTTCAGACGTGGAAATCCAGCCAAGAAAGTGGTTAATGCTGCCTTTCATTTGTCAGTAAGATGAGTCAGTGGTTTCTCTTTCTTTGAAACGTCTGCTTCCCTTCTTTAAAAAGTAACGCATTGTAAAGATTAAAGACCACTAAATAAGTAGACTTGAAGGACCCTTGTTTCCTGGAGTACCATAGTAGTGAAGATGATTAGACGAGGGAGGGTAACTTACAAACTTCACTGGAAGAGGAAAGGGCACAAAGTAATAATGGGGAACAACTCTTTCCACTGAAAATAAGGCAATAGACAGAAATAAAACAAAACAGAGAAAAGAAAATCTGATACCTTTTTTATTGGACTAACAATATATATTCTGGGATTTGTCAACATTTGCTCATTTCTGTTCGAAAGCTAATCAAAAAATGTAAGTGAAACTTTCAAAAGAATTGCAATGAGTCTCACAGGAAGAGGGTGGAGTGGGTTAGCTGAGAAACAGGGAGAGATGGATGACTGATAAGAGGGTGACAAAGCAGTAGAATTTTATGGTTTATAATGTGATAGAAATCCCAGTCCTGTCTGGTGGGTGTCAACGTATTTCATGTTTTTTACTTCAAAGGTCTTACATTCCTGGATTGTCTTAAAATTTCCTTCTAGTATTCTCACCATAAAATCATTGATGCAGTGACATCGTGGTTGGCATTGTGATGTTTAATATTACGTCTATGTAAATTGATTCGCATCTTTAGCATCTGGCTTGTTTCTCCACTAGACCATCTGGAAATAAAATATTGTCAAACCAAATCCATTCTTAACATAACATAAAAAGACCCACCTAAGCTGGGAACTCTTACCGCATAGCCATGCGATGGGGAGCCCTTTCTGCCACCCACTGAGGTGGCGATAAGGTCTCCCGGGCTAACCCAGAGGTAACCAGGCAGCGCTGCTGAATTACCACCATGCAAGCCATTTCCACTTTGGCAGTATATCAAACCCCATCCCCTACCTTCTATTATAGAGCAAGCTCCTACCACACCCCCTCTGGGCACTAGGAGGTGCCCAATTGAATAATACTGCTTCCTGTGTGTGTGGTAAGGAAGGTGGGCATAATAGCACTTGTACTTTGAAATATCAATGGTGCGCTTCCTCCTCCCCCACCTTAAAATGTTCTTTTCCCACAGCTTACAATTTGTATACGCTCAATTTCGAAAGAGGACACCCACCTTTTGACACAAATCAGAAGATGGGCGTCCTTCTCACAGGGTGGCCCAAATCAGCATATTTGAAAGCCAATTTTGGGCGTCCCCAACTGCTTTCCATCACGGGGACGACCAAAGTTCACGAGGGGGTGTCGGAGGCATAGTGAAGACGGGACTTGGGCGTGCCTATCACATGAGCGTCCTCGACCCATAATGGAAAAAAAAAAAGAGCGTCCCTGACGAGCACTTGGACGACTTTACCTGTTCCTGTTTGTCTTACGACCAAGCTACCTGCCATCGAGTGGGAAAGAGAGGGGTATAAATGCTACAAATACCTGTTCCTGTTTTTCTTAAGACCAAGCCACAAAAAGGTGCCCAAACTGACCAGATGAATACCGGAGAGAATCAGGGATCACTTCCCGTTACTCCCCCAGTGGTCACTAATCCCCTCCAACCCTCAAAAATCTTTAAACATATTTTGTGCCAGCCTCAAATGTCATACTCTTGTCCATCACAGCAGTATGCAGGTCCCTGGAGCAGTTTTAGTGGGTGCAATGCACTTCAGACAGGCGGACCCAGGCCCATCCCCCTCCCACCTGTTACACTTGTGGTGGTAAATGTGAGCCCTCCAAAACCCACTGTACCCACATATAGGTGCCCCCTTCACCCGTAAGGGCTATGGTAGTGGTGTACAGTTGTGGATAGTGGGTTTTGGGGGGGGGGGGTTGGGGGGCTTAGCACACAAGGTCAAGAAGCTATGCACCTGGGAGCAATTTATGAAGTCCACTGCAGTGCCTCCAGGGTGCCCGGTTGGTGTCCTGGTATGTCAGGGGGACCAGTGTACTACGAATGCTGGCTCCTCCCACAACCAAAGGGCTTGCATTTGGTCGTTTCTGAGATGGGCGTCCTTGGTTTCCATTATCGCCGAAAATCAGAAACGACCAAGTCTAGGGACGACCATCTCTAAGGATGACCTAAATGTCAAAATTTGGGTGTCCCTGGCCGTATTATCGAAACGAAAGATGGACGTCCATCTTGTTTCGATAATACGGGTTTCCACGCCCCTCCACCAGGACGTTTTGCGAGGACGTCCTCAGCAAAACTTGGGCGTCCCTTTCTATTATGCCCCTCTGTGTCTTTAGCCACATCTGAACAGCCTACTTTCATTCGGGCCATTTTACCTGAGTAAATGCCTATGAAAATTGCTCCATTTAAATGTGGAAAAATAAGTCAGCAAATAAGACTCAGGCAATATCTTTCCACTGGACTAAGCCAATGCATTTCTACAAGCTTTAGAGCCAATACTGACCTGATAAAGGAAGAAAATCTCTCAAAAGCTAGTTACAAATATATTAAGGTAACAGGAGTAAAGTTTCCAAGATGGAGGAAGGATATACAAAGTTTTTATTCCCCCAAAGAATGGAAGAAAAGTCAATCAGGCCCATATTTGTCCATTAGGCAGATAAAAAGTGAGAGTTTAACCTGATTATGTAAATTCTAATAATAATAAATTATGTCAGCTCCTAATCATACATGTACTTGTTCACGAGGTCCACAAACGTGTCAGAATTAAAAATAAATGTTTTCTGAAGACGGGGAGGAGGTGAGGGGAGAGAACAGTTTGTGGATGAGTACTAGATTGGTCCTTCCTGGACCTTCTAAGGCAAAGTGGGAGAGGACCAAAAGTACAGCTTTCTTTTTCTTGACTTCCTCCCTTTGGAATAACCTCCCTCTTACTCTCCAATCTGAAAATAATTTAACATATTTTAAGACCGCCTTATAAAAAACACTCTTTTTCCAATTACCTTTTGGAAACACGGTGGGGTCTCAGGCAGGAGATAGACTTGATCGAATCGACTGCTCAGGCCAAGTTGGTTTGAGGTCTTTTTTATTTTTCATTTATTTTTCGATTGATTGGATGTTTCTTGTCTCACTGTTGGAGTTCTTTTCCTTCTTTTATTACTTTGATTTTGAATTGTGTAAACCACCTAAACTTGTCCTCAAAATAGGTGTATATAAATATCTGTTCAAAGGTACGCACATAGGCATCACGTTGCTGGTACCACTAGATTCCCTCCCCTCAATGTACTCAAGAACATCTGGACGCAGTTATGTGATTTTTTTTTCCCACCAGCTAACTAACCCCACTGTGAAATTAAAAAGAAACAAGCACCCCTATCCCTGCTTTGATTCCACCCTCTTGGACCTCTTCCAGAAGGTGCAGAAGTGATTCTCCGTTGCTGGTGCTATATTCCAAAATGGTGCCAAATGATCTAGGGTGGATAAAGGAAATGGAAAAAAGAAATCCCCACACATGAAACAGAAGGAAAGCAAATCTCTTTCCTCCGTCATAGGACACGATGGTTTTCAAACAGAAGGTAACTACATATGTTGTCTTTGAAATCAGATTTCTTGCTCTGCGGAGGGGTTAAAAGTACATAGCAGTTAGACACCTTCTGGAAACTTGCCCCTAAAAGTATTTATCTCGATAAGCATACGCCCTACTGTAGGTTTACTGGGCTGGCCCCTCTTCTTCCCAAATTAGAGGGACAGTGTTTGTAGCACTCAGTTGGGTACATTGTCAAACTAGGTTGGATATTTTGGATTCCACGCAATGTCAGCGGAGATTGGGTGGCGATGCCGGTAATTGGGAAGCAAAACTGGTGCTGGGCAGACTTCAAAAAAACAACAAAGAGAGTCCAAAATCTCCCGCAAAAAAAACAAGACAACAGCAAAACAAGCGGAAGATATCCAGAAGGACCAGACTGAACCACAGATGTTGGAAACCAGAATAATTTATTACGACCCAACACGGTCCATGTTTCGGTGTGGGCCCATTTAAGTTAACTCTGGGCCCATCCAAACTACTGGATCTGGCTATGCCTCTCATCATATCTTTTCAGTGTTTATCCTAAAACATTCTGGTTGCTTTTCTCTGGACTGCTTCTAGCCTGTAAACCCCTGAAGAAGGCCTTTGCAGCCGAAACACGGACCGTGTTGGGTCGTAATAAATTATTCTGGTTTCCAACATCTGTGGCTTCAGTCTGGTCCTTCTGGATATCTTCCGCTTGTTTTGTTGTTGGCTGGGCAGACTTCTACAGTCTATTAAGTAATATTAGATATGTAATCTTTAATTATAGGATGATCTAGTAAGGTCTCGATTATCTACGAAATAGGAAGTAAATAAAGTTGATAGAATATGATACAGTATGATCAAACATTAATTCAGTTCAAATTAATTCCTTGCTTTATTGAAGGCTGAACTGAAAAAAAATGAGTTTTCAGTAAACTTCGAAACAACATGCAATCATTTGTGTGTCTAATTTGTTTAGAGAGTTCTATGTTTTGGTGCCTTGATATGAAAAGTTAGCAGTATGAATAGTTTTATAGATTATGTTCTTGCAGCTAGGGAAAAATAAGATGAGATATTCCCTGGATGATTTAGTAGCGTTACGTGCTGATAATTCAATGAGATCATTCATAAAGGACTGATGCCGTGCTGAATTTGATGAATAAATACACAGGACTTGAACGAAATTCTATTGTATATTCTCTGTAATTCTATTCTATGGCAGGCCATCAATTCGCCATTGTTAGGTTGACTGAACTGCTAATTCACTCTTCCTGATTAAATACTGCAGGAGGTGGCTATATCGGAAATTAGAAAAAAAGAATTACAAAGAAAGAAAAGCATTTGAAACATTTTCAGCATAAGTAAATCTGAGGAGGAGCTCCAGAAATCTTAATGAAAGCTCAGATGAAGTATTGACATTCTTTGGTATAGTTTCTCAGTATGAGATTACAATACCTCTATCAAGAAGTGCTAAATTTGAACTGTTTGGGTTTTTTTTTTATTAAAAACCATAGCTCTCGACATATATTAAAAACTTTGTATTTATTTCTAATGGGTTAATATTCAAGAGTTAAGGGCAGCTGCTTTTCAAAGTAAGGGGATATTGAAAGGCATTATCCAGATAGTTCCTCCGACTATCCTTACAGACTGCTTCTGTCATAAGCAAATAGTGCTAGGGCAGAGCGTGGGCGGACCTGGAACTTATCCGGTTATCACGGCGGTTTCCAAACCTGACCCTGGAGGCACCTCAGCCAGTCAGGGTTTCAGGATATTCACAATGATTATTCATGAAATAGATTTGCATGAGCTGGAGGCAGTGCATGCAAATCTCTCTCATGAATATTCATTGTGGATATCCTGAAAACCTGACTGGCTGGGGTGCCTCCAGGACCAGGTTTTGGAACCACTGGGATATCAGATAAGTTATTGTTATTCCAATAAAACCATCTAACTAGATGCACCTTATCAGTTGGCTATTAAGGACGTGCATGTGTTTCAGACAACATGCACGTCCAGTGCTGGGAGGCAGGGCTGGTGGTTGGGAGGCAGGGATAGTGCTGGGCAGACTTACATGGTCCGTGCACTGAAAAGGACAGGTACAAATCAAGGTAAGGTATACACAAAAAATGGCACATGTGAGTTTATCTTGTTGGGCAGACCGGGTGGACCTTGCAGGTCTTTTTCTACCGTCATCTACTATGTTACTATATAATAATACTTCCCATGTATTTTCCTATTACTTTAAACCCAAAATGATAGGAAAGAAACCAAAATTTTGGATTGTTTCACATGTCCTCAATAGTGCACATTATCGCTCAATAGGTCACGCCCATCAACAACTGGGGAAACAAAACAAAACACAAATTTTTAGCCTGCACATCAACTCTGGCCTTTTCTTCTCAGTGGTGTACCAAAGGGGGGTGGGGGCGGTCCGCCCCGGGTGCACGCCGCTGGGGGGGTGCTGCGTGCCGGTCAGTATCATTGGTTTCCATGCTCCCTCTGCCCCGGAACAGGAAGTAACCGGTTCCGGGGCAGAGGGAGCATGGAAACCAACGACGCTGACCGGCGCGCAGCACCCCCCCAGCGGTGTGCACCTGGGGGGGGGTTCGCGCTGTACGGGGGGGGCAGGGTGCATCGGCGATCCGCCCCGGGTGTCAGCGCCCCTCGGAACGCCACTGTTTCTTCTGTAGATGTAGGTAGTCTAACATTGCAACTGCCTTACCTCGTATTACCTGCACAGGCAAAAGGAACAAAATGGTTGGTCTCCTCCCCTCCCCCAGGCCACAATGCCAGTAAATTGTTCTTTCAGACACTATTCTGTGCTTGTGGATGATATAGTCTAGAAAACATTCTTTAAAATCCAACATCAAGAGAGACAAAGTCTGATGTTATTTATTTAGAAACCCTCGCTCAGATACACAACAGCATACAAAAAAGGAAGAACAATTAAAGAAGACTAAAGACAAGATTATTCAAAGTAAACACACAACAAGTAAGTCCTTACAGTAATGAGACCTCACAGGACAGGTCATGGATACATAACCTGGGACCCAAGGTCTGGTTTTCAAGGCAATAATTATGCAAATGAACCCACCTGTTAGATCAAATGCATGCAAAACATATACATTTCTGCATTCTTTTTTAGTCCGAGACAAATTACATCAGTATATTAATTGAAGGACAATAATATACAACATTTGTCTGTGGCTATCCTGAAAGCCACAGGTAAGAGTTAGAATTGGGGGGGGGGGGGGGGTATGGAATCAACAAGAGAGCATTGGCCTTGCAGGAATGATGCAGCAGAAGGAAGAATGGATCAACACAGGCAGTATTCATAAAACAGAATCCTTCCTTATTACTGAAAAGGGAAATATTTATAGTAAGCCTATTAAACCTACAGTAGGTGTTTTAAATCAACACAGTGACTGGAAAAGTTAAAGGAACTTTTTTTTGTTTGTTTGTGCCTTTTTCCTTCTGCTCGGGCAAATAAATCTCATGCATATTCATTGTGGAAATCCTGAAAACCCGACTGGATTGTGGCCCTCGAGGACTGAGGTTGCCCACCCTGCTCTAAAGTAACCACAGAGATATCTATATTTAGAGTAGGTGTGCATGGTTTCCACTTTTCCGTGAACCGGGCATGCTACCTTGCACTGGACACTAATGTATTTCCTCAAACACAAGAGTCCCATATTTCTATGCACAAAAAGTGATAACATATAGTGCAGATTTCACAACTAATCACTTAACTGCTACCTCCCAAACTGTAATCACTAATGACTTAGGCATGGTTAAAAAAAAAAAAACAACAACCAACCCCCCCCCCCCCCTACAGATTCATAACAGTCTATTTACATCCTCAGCTGTCATTCTTGAAAAAATATGAGCATTTATTCCATATTTGAAAGCAGATTTTGTACATAGAAAAAAAAATTCAATACAAACATTTGAAAGACAGGCATCCACTATATAAAGAGAGGAATGATTTCACTGTGTGAGGAATAGATAAACATTTTTAATTCTGGATCAGCCATTGTACTGTAGAGTTCCATTAACCATATTGATCCTGATTAAAATTGTAGTCTTTGAAGGCTGTTTGAAAGACCACAATAATATAACTCAAAGGTTTTGTCTTCCAATGGCTCTAAGAACTTTTGTCTCTTGTACGAATTTAAAAATATAGTGTTAAAATAAAATTGCAACTCAATGAGCTGTTTCACATCTGTAGTGCGTAACCTGTTGATTCTGCATTCGACAATATTCGGGATCTAACAGTGGCCCAATCCAACTAAACTGAGCTAATGCAGGCATCATAAGTTTCACAACAAAAAAATACAAGATGAACATTTGGTGCTAATTTTATAACGTAATACTTATGTGGAAAGTCCAAAAAGATGCCTATTTTATGAAGATCACACAGAGGATTCTTTGCCTTTGTAAAACAGGCTCCCACTCAAACGACGATTTCCACTAGTGTGCAAAATGTTTTCAAGCAATTTGTGTGTTTATTCTATGCATATGCCCATAATACACCCCCGGTACCCCCTATGCATAGTGCAAATCAGCGGGCACTCTCTCGCCGATGCACATATTCAACTGTGTAATTTTCCAACAGCCCGTTTGGTAGATAGGGATAAAGAAAATGTCTCGGAACTGTAGCCCAGCTTTCCAAATAACGCTCAAAAGGTACAATAAGCCCCTAACCCATTGAGCTTACAGGCAATAATTTTATAAAGATTTTTCAGTATGCAAAACTGTTTGTATACATATATACATGAGTGCCACAAATGGGCAACACGGGGGGGGGGGGGGTGTAGTTTGGGTAAAGCGGAAGCAAAGTTGCAATGTTCTCTTGTATTTTCCAAAATATGTGGGTACACAAGTGTTGGATGCTTGGAATGCCCTCCCGCGGGAGGTGGTGGAGATGAAAACGGTAACGGAATTCAAACATGCGTGGGATAAACATAAAGGAATCCTGTTCAGAAGGATGGGATCCACAGAAGCTTAGTCAAGATTGGGTGGCGGAGCCGGTGGTGGGAGGTGGGGCTAATGGTTGGGAGGCGGGGCTAGTGCTGGGCAGACTTCTACGGTCTGTGCCCTGAAAATGGCAGATACAAATCAAGGTCAGGTATACACATAAAGCAGCACATATGAATTTATCTTGTTGGGCAGACTGGATGGACCGTGCAGGTCTTTCTCTGCCGTCATCTACTATGTTACTACGTAAAGTATGAACACACATTAACACCAACTTTGAAGCAGCTGTAAATTTATGGTGTGGAGGAGCAGCCTAGTGGTTACAGCAACAGGCTGACAACCAGGGAAGCCAGGGTTCAAATCTAACGGATGCAGTCATCTAATCCTCCACTGCCTTAACTGCGCATAAATATATATCTCTCGGTCAAAGTGGGTATAGTGTCCAACTTGAACAAATTCAATTTTAAAATTTGGAGATACATATTTATGCACTCCATCATCAGTTGATATAAAGCTGAGCACTCATCAATTGACCCCTGAGGAAGGCTTTTGTAGCCGAAACACGGACCGTGTAGGGTCCAAATAAAGTTGTTTTTGGAGCATCTTATCCTGGTGTTTGGACTGATCTCTTGGACTTGGTTCTTTCCCACCCTTTTTTTGTTGTATTCAATAAATAGATACAATGTTGCTCCTTATAAATTTAAATACCTCTTACAATCACCATCCTCCCACCCCCTTCTACTAATTCTCCATTGTATATCGGACATTGTTTGCTGTTTCAGCTACCAACGCTGAAGCAATGGTGCCTGAAGTCTCTTGTTGCAATCCTGGATTTATGTTCATTCAAATGTAAAGCTTATGGGCGACTACTCCTGGCCACATAACCTCAATTACAAGAGCGCATATAATAACACAAACTACCTCAGATGATGAATAGGTAATATATTTGGCATCTTTTTTGAGGATCCTCCCTCAGTATAGTTGATACCATTGGCATCTACCACATTTCTAAAGACTTAATACCTCTTCCACTCCATATATGAGTCTGACCACAAGTGGTCCATGCCATGATAATATCACAACTAGACTACTGTAATGCTCTGTACATTTGGCGAACCAAAAAGAGTTTGAATCAACTCCAACTAATTCAGAATGCTGCAGCACAACCGATAGAAGGCGGCAAGAGGTATGACCACATCACATCATTCCTGCAAAAGCTACAAAGGCTACCAGTACCTTACAGGGTTAAATTTAAAACTCTTATGTTTGATTTTCAAGGTTCTAAGACAAAATGGGCCAGAGTACTTCAAGAATAAGTTAGCTCTATATATACCTTTAAGCCCTCTAAGGCCCTCTCAAGGATCATCACTATCTGTACCTTCGTCAAAAGAAACTGAACGATGTAATACCCACCAGCGAACCTTCTCAGGAGTAGTCCCCACACTCTGGAATTTACTGCCAGAGAGGCAACATATTACTCGAGACTACCTCTACTTCAGGAAGCAGGTGAAAGCCTGGCTCTTCTCCCAAGCCTTTAATACATAGGGTAACTCTATCCACTCATTCTGCACTTAGACTAGTTGCTACACACACTGTAACTTAGATCAGTTCCTTATCTCTTGCTTAACTATACAAAGAACTTGCCTTGAGTTTAGCTAACCATCAAATTATCCCAACTGACTCTGTACCATGCATCTTGTTCCCATCATATATCTGCTCTTGGTCCATCAGCTATATAGTAAGCTGTATTGAAGAAAATCTTTAGCATCACATCTCTGTTAGTTGAATGTTCTAATGATGCTTATTAGGTGTATACTAACACTGTATTATATCTCTGCTATTTGAATTCCAGTGCTGTTAAATGTGTATATTTTTGATACTGTTTCACGGTAGTTCTATTATTAGGTTTCAATTTACTGTTTTCAGGTTTACCCCATTTATTCTGTTTATGTTTATTCTTGGTTATTTTACTATTGTTGTGCTGTTAAGAAAATTGTAAGTTTTATGTTAAACTGTACCTGCTGTACACCGGCTTGGGTGAATCTCTTCATAAAGCTGGTAAATAAATCCCAATAAATAAATATTCTTACATGAAAGATACAGTGTCTGATATGTGATGAAGGATTATAGACAATGTAGTGGTAATTGAGATATTTATCATAAGGGAAAGTGGATGGAATTTGATAGATCGATCACCTTTCTGTGGTTCTAATCACAGCAGTTTACATATTATATACAGGTACTTCTTTTGTACCTGGGGCAACGAAGGGTTAAGCGAGTTGCTTAGAGTCACAAGGAGCAACATTGGGTCTCCAGTATCTATTGAATACCATCATGTTAGAAGGTTTCAATAAGGAAGTGATGTGGAAGGCACCTGTCTAGCCCACCTTTGCAACTGGCTGAAGGAACATGCGCCTTTATAAATGTGACAGAGCATGTGGAATCTGGGAGATGAAGCAACTTGTCCAAGGTCACTATGAACCCCGAGCGTACCTGATTCTTCGCCTATTGCTGTAAACATCATGCCACTTTCCCTCACAACTTTTCATACATAGACATATAGAGAGGAATCAGAAAATTGATTTACTATACAACAGTAACGCTAGTTACATTGAAAGCAGGTCATTAGTACAGAGATTCAGTGAACTAGAATGGTGCAATGTACCCTGTAAAATACGACAAGTTACCACACTAACATTCCAACCCTTGTAGATTTTTTTTTTAAATGGGCCTTTGGAGCCATTATATTTTAATTAATGTTATTTTTTGGAGCTGAACACAACATTATTTCCAAATCGAACACTGTTTAACTTGCAAAATACCCCCATCAGACCACAGGTCCATTGGTTTGCTAAAATTCAATACTCTTGTGATATTTTTAATTTTCTTTGCTAATAAGTTTTGTTGTTGTTCATCAATGAACTGAACAGACAGCATCTCCCGTTCAAGTACTGGTATCTCTCTATCCAACGTGAAACTCTTTCTAGCAGGAGGATTACGTGCACAAGTTCTTTCTGTCCTGGTGACTGGACGTCCATCATGTCCACTTCTGCCAGACAGACATCGAGAACACCAGCACAGAGCGGCAACCTCTGCTTTCTTCCATTTCCTTAGATATGACTTCTTTTCCTTATTACAGGCCATGTCCCATACAGTCTCTGTTATTGTCACATCCTCTCCTCTCTTTGCTGGAAGTTGAGACCAAATGCAAACGCACCTAGCCAACTGTGCTAAGGATGCTGGCCTAGTCCTCAGGAATTGGTGTATTGCAATTTCCGTGCAGTATCTTGATGTGGCCCTCACACCTGTAATAAAAATCAAAAACCTCACGGTACCCGTGGTCCCGCCACCAGGTACAGAGCTGCCTGTTCCAAACGCAATCCAAGATATGAAACAGCTCCGCATGCTCCATTCCAATCGTGGTAAAGAAGTCCTGGTCTCCCAGGTGACCTCTGAAGTGATACTTCTCCGTCAGCCTCTGCACCTCACTGGGTTCCAGTAACTGGTTGTAGAGTTTGGACTGGCGCATGGCTTCCAGGTTCAGCAGGATAACGCCGCTGTTAAACCCGGGCAGGCCGTCAGGAGGTGGACTACCAACTTTGCTGTCTGGATTTTCTCGGCGATACTGCCAAAACGTGTGTCTGGGAAGGAAAAGGAAAAGACCACAAGTGTTTTAGATATCTTACTGGAAAACATTGCTAAATATAATTTATTAATTTGTTCAGCATTTCTAAACATTTCGGTGAATGATACTTACAGGCGTTTCTGCCCGGTCTGTGTGACAGCAAAACAAATTAAGTTAATTAAACTAGTCACTACAAAAGACACAATGAACATAACAGCAACGCAGTAACCAAAGATTCGACCACGAGTCTTTCTACAAGTCTATGGGTGTCTAAGGCCATCTTATGCTTTCATGGTACCCTTATTTCTATATGCATCTTTGTGTGCTGTTCTTCATAGTAACATAGTAACATAGTAGATGACGGCAGAAAAAGACCTGCATGGTCCATCCAGTCTGCCCAACAAGATAAATTCATATGTGCTACTTTATATTTGTACCTGTCCTCTTCAGGGCACAGACCGTATAAGTCTGGCTAGCACTATCCTCGTCTCCCAATCACCAGCCCCGCTTCCCACCACCAGCTCTGGCACAGACTGTATAAAAGTCTGCCCAGCACTTTCCCCGCCTCCCAACCACCAGTCCCGCCTCCCAACCACCAGCTCTGGCACAGACTGTATAAGTCTGCCCAGCACTATCCCCGCCTCCCAACTACCAGTCCCGCCTCCTACCACCAGCTCTGGCACAGACCGTATAAGTCTGCCCAGCACTATCCCCGCCTCCCACCACCGGCTCTGCCACCTAAACTCGGCTAAGCTCCCAAGACTACATTCCTTCTGAACAGGATTCCTTTATGTTTATCCCACGCATGTTTGAATTCTGTTACTGTTTTCATCTCCACCACCTCCCGCGGGAGGGCATTTCAAGTATCCACCACTTTCTCCATGAAAAAGTACTTCCTGACATTTTTCCTGAGTCTGCCCCCCTTCAATCTCATTTCATGTCCTCTCGCTCTACCGCCTTCGCATCTCCGGAAAAGATTAGTTTGCGGATTAATACCTGGTTTTCTATCCATCAACCAATTCCTATTCCTCAACAGAACGTTGCCTCCATCCCATGGCTTTTTAATTTTACTCTCGAGTCTGTCATGAGGTACTTTGTCAAAAACTTTCTAAAAAATCCAGATACACTACATCAACTGGCTCACATTTATCCACATGGTTATTCACACCTTCAAAGAAATGAAGCAAATTGGTGAGGCAAGACTTCCCTTGGCTGAATCCATCCCATTACACCATGTTTGTCTTTGTGTTCTGTAATTTTATTGTTTATAATAGTTTCCACTATTTTGTCTGGCACTGAAGTCTGTAATTTCCCAAATCACCCCGGAACCCTTTTTAAAAATCAGCGTTACACTGGCCATTCTCCAATCTACAGGTACTATGAATGATTTTAATGACAGATTTTAATGACACTCCTCCCCGTGAACTCCATTCGCTGGGTAAATGTCTCCTGTCGTCCCCCTTCTCCCCCACTGCTAACTCCCGGCTCCGTTCCTTCTATCTCGCTGCTCCCTATGCCTGGAATAGACTCCCTGAGCCGGTACGTCAGGCTCAGTCTCTGGCTGTCTTCAAGTCTAGGCTTAACGCCCACCTCTTTGCTACTGCTTTCGACTCCTAACCATGACTCTCTTACTCAACACCCTCACTTATCACCCCCTACCGCTGCAATTTCCCCACCCCTAGCTGTCTGTTCCGTCTGTCCAATTTAGATTGTAAGCTCTGTTGAGCAGGGACTGTCTTTTCATGTTCATTTGTACAGTGCTGCGTAAGTCTAGTAGCGCTATAGAAATGCTAAATAGTAGTAGTAGTAGTCCAGACTAATCATCATGTTAATAGACATTTCCTGGACTGCCTCTCCTCTGTCTAATTATTTCAGAGGTACAACCTCTGGCTGGGATATAATGCTCCAAATGGGGTTTCACCAGTGACCGATGGAGGCATTTTGACCTCTCAGTTTCTACTGGTTGTGCCTCTCCCAGTGCAACCTAGCATTTCTCTGAAGCTACCAACTGCCTGATCACAGGGATTAAAGATCACCTGAGGCCTGTGCATCTGTCCCTCACCCCCACCTTGCCTAACTCATTGGATTCATCTCCCCAAGTGCATCAACTTTGTATTTCTTAGCTGCCAAACTTTCAACCACTCCTCAGTATTTCTCAGGCCGCTCTTCATTCCACCTACTCCCTCAGGGCAGTTAAAGAGATCTTGACACCTAACAGCTCTGCTAAATCACTCCGATATGCCAAAACTAAATTAACATATGTTGATGCAAACATTTCACTTTCTCAAAGTCTGTTCTCTCCTTAGTTTAGAAAACATAATACCCCAGGCTGATTAGAGCATACAACCAGACAGCAGCTTATCCTGTCCTTCCTGTACGGAAGCAAAGCACAGTTAGCTGGCTCCAACACTTTTGTATTCTGAACCAGTGTCACCTCTGCCATAAAAACAACAAGTTTTGCTGCCCTGGCTAAACAATAGAAAGCCCCATTGTACTCAATGAAAATATAAGCATTCTCACTATGTGTGAAACCAGGACAGTCTATTTCATGTATTAAAAACTTATGTACGGCCATAATGGCTTACGGTCATTCACAGAGGCTTGCAATATATATATAAATACAATGAAACCATCCAAACCAGCTAATAATAAAACTCTATTTCACTCATCCTCCACAGAAAGTAAAACTCGCTTATGCAGCCCTGTTCTGGCTAAGAGGCATCATGATGCAGTCTCAAAAGGAAAGGTACATACTAGACCCTCCAACCTTAACATGGAAACAGCAACACCACTGTGGCACTATTGTACATGTCAAAACACACAGGAGTGGAAGAACGCCAGGTCCAAAGAGACCAATCCAGAAGACACAGAAGAACACCAAAACAAACTTTATTGGGACCCCACACGGTCCGTGTTTCGGCTACACTGCCTTCATCAGGGGTCACCGGCTTGACGTATACGGATTTGGCCTCTAACGCGAACTGTGGACTGCACCACGCTGTTTACGTGCTCTTCATTTTGAGAGATTAAGAAGCCAAATCTGTATACGTCAAGCCGTTGACCCCTGATGAAGGCTGCGTAGCCGAAACACAGACCGTGTAGGGTCCCAATAAACTTTGTTTTGGTGCTTTTACTTCTGTGTCTTCTGGATTGGTCTCTTTGGGCCTGGCGTTCTTCCACTCCTGTGTGTTTTGACGTTCTTGGTTTGTGTTTGTTTGTTCTGGCTAAGAGGCATCATGATGCAGTCTCAAAAGGAAAGGTACATACTAGACCCTCCAAAACATGGAAACAGCACTGTGGCACTATTGTACATGTCAAAACACATAGGAGTGGAAGAACGCCGGGTCCAAAGAGACCAATCCAGAAGACAAAGAAGAACACCAAAACAAACTTTATTGGGACCCTACACAGTCCGTGTTTCGGCTACACAGCCTTCATCAGGGGTCAACGGCTTGACGTATACGGATTTGGCATCTAACGCGAACTGTGGACTGCACCACGCTGTTTATGTGCTCTTCATTTTGAGAGATTAAGAAGCCAAATCCGTATACGTCAAGCCGTTGACCCCTGATGAAGGCCGTGTAGCCGAAACACGGACCGTGTAGGGTCCCAATAAATTTTGTTTTGGTGCTCTTACTTCTGTGTCTTCTGGATTGGTCTCTTTGGACCTGGCGTTCTTCCACTCCTGTGTGTTTTGACGTTCTTGGTTTGTTTGTGGAAGTATTGGACCTCCTTTTTTTTTTCGGTTTTCCAACTATTGTACATGTGTCACATCTGGATCCAAACTGGAAGAACAGGCCTGCTCAGACTGACAGATGACCTAGTGCTTTGAAGGTAAGCAAACAGAAAAGAGCAAAGGGACCTCATTTCCACCCTAAGCATAGTTTAAACATGAGCCAGTATTAGTTGTATTTAGTACAACCCCCCCCCCCCCCCCAAAAAAAAAACCAAAAAACCACCAGCTCCTCAAAGCAGGGGCGTAGCCAGACACCCAAATTTGGGTTGGCCTGGGCCCAAGATGGGTGGGCAAAACTCCGCCTTGTCCCACAAGTGATTTCTCTCCCTCTCTTGCCTACATCCATATGGTCTCTCAAACATCCGCCCTTCCCTGAATACCTTTTAAATAGCAGATTTTCACCAACAGCGAGCAGCAACTAATACACACTGCTCATGCTGGCCCCACAGCCTTTCCTCTGATGCAACTTCCTGTTTCTGCATAGGCGGGAATACATCAGAGGGAAGGCTGCGGGGCCGGTGCGAACAGTATGTATCAGTCGCTGCTCGCTGCAGGCAAAGATCTGCTATTTAAAAGGTATGCAGGAGGGACAGTTGGGAGTTTTCGACTGGTGGGGGGCTTGGGAATCCCTGCCAGCCACATTATAGATGTGTTGCTACTGGGTGGGCCTGAACGCAAAGTGGATGGGCCTGGGCCCACCCAAGCCCACCCTTGGCTACGCCACTGCCTCAAAGACAACTAGGAGTCTAACACAAAGCAACGTTTTTACTGGCGAATACAGCGCATCAGCTGTTTTAAAGGGGTGTTGCCCATTTCTGTAACTAGGGTGCATGCTTGGTACGGTGCCATTCCAATGTTAGCCTAGGGGGCCAGCATCAGAGGTTCACTCCTGGGTAGCTGGTTCAGTGGCGTAGCCAAGGGTGGGCCTAGGCCCATCCACTTTGAGCTCAGGTCCACCCAGTAGCAGCAAACCTATGATGTGGCTGACAGGGATCCCCCAAGCCCCACCAGCCGAAAACTCCCAACAACTGTCCCTCCTACGTATCTTATAAATAGCAGACCTTCACCCGCAGCGAGCAGCGACTGATACTGCTTTCACCGGCCCCACAGCCTTCCCTCTGACGTATTCCCGCCTATGCGGAAACAAGAATGTGCATCAGAGAGAAGGCTGTGGGGCCAACATGAGCAGTGTGTATTAGTTGCTGCCAGTGAAAATCTGCTAGTGAGAGACCATATGGCATGCAGGCAGTGGCGTAGGAAGGGGGGGGGGCGGTGGGGCGGTCCGCCCCGGGTGCACGCTGCTGGGGGGTGTCGGCACCTCGCTGGTTCCTTGCTCTCTCTGCCCCAGAACAGGTTACTTCCTGTTCCGGGGCAGAGAGAGCAAGGAACCAGCGAGGCGCCGACACCCCCCCCCCACCGGCGTGCTCTCGGCGGATTGGCCCTCCCACCCGCCCCTCACCGCCTTCCAGGTATGTTCTCGCGGGCGGGGGGGGGGGGGTGTTGCGCTACGGAGGAGGGGGGGGGTGCGAAGCGGCGACCCGCCCCGGGTGTCAGCTGCCCTCGCGACGCCACTGCATGCAGGTGAGAGAGGGAGAGACCAAATCATTTGTGGGACAAGGCGGAGTTCTTCTGCCCACCCATCTTGGGCCCAGGCCCACCCAAAACTGGGTGTCTGGCTATGCCCCTGAGCTGGTTTCATGAGCACTACTGCTGTATTACTTCACTCCTGCATTTCCCCCTGATTAAGTGGAGCTGCCTGTTCTGACCTTCGGGCAATCTCGAGTAGCAACTCCCTTTTATTATTTTCACTGTCGTTGTGTGGTATTTTGGCACTTTCCCGCCCTCCTGATGTGTTCTAGTTATTTAATATGTTTGTAGGATGCTTTTCTTTGCTTAACTTATTTTCTTTATATTGGAATGTTAGGTCCGATCGTTCTTCCCAAATCTCATCTTCCTTTCATTTAACTGTGTAAACCGCTTAGATATTTTAAGGTTGGTGGTACATCAAATAAAGATGACCCCTGAAATATTGGAGGGGCACCACATAGTAACATAGTAGATGACGGCAGAAAAAGACCTGCACGGTCCATCCAGTCTGCCCAACAAGACAACATATGTGTAAACCTTACCTTGATTTGTACCTGCCTTGTTCAGGGCACAGACCGTACAAGTCTGCCCAGCAGTACTTCCCGCCTCCCAACCACCAGTCCCACCTCCCATCACCGGCTTTGGCACAGACCGTATAAGTCTGCCCTCCACTGTCCTCGCCTCCCAACCACCAACCCCTCTTCCCCCCCACCTGCTCCGCCACCCACATCCAGTGACTGTCCCAGGGCCATCTTTTGCTGTGATTAACTCTGCTCTTTCTTATATGTAGGAGCTTCTGATGAGTGTGTGTTTGGGAAGAATGAATGGCTACAATGAACAATAAGCATTTATTTCAGCTGGAAATGAAAAAGAACCAGAATTTAGAAAAAAAATATATATATATGGAGTGGCCTAGTGGTTAGGGTGGTGGACTTTGGTCCTGGGGAACTGAGGAGGAACTGAGTTTGATTCCCACTTCAGGCACAGGCAGCTCCTTGTGACTCTGGGCAAGTCACTTAACCCTCCATTGCCCCATGAAAGCCGCATTGAGCCTGCCATGAGTGGGAAAGCGCAGGGTACAAATGTAACAAAAATAAAATAGATACTATTGGAGATTCTACATGGAATGTTGCTACTATTGGAGGTTCTACATGGAATGTTGCTATTCCACTAGCAACATTCCATGTAGAAGGCTGCGCAGGCTTCTGTTTCTGTGAGTCTGACGTCCTGCACGTATGTGCAGGACGTCAGACTCACAGAAGCAGAAGCCTGCGCGGCCACATTGGTGACCTGCAAGGGCCGACTTCTGCTAGTGGAATAGCAACATTCCATGTAGAATCTCAAATAGTAGCAACAGTGGAGGAGTGGCCTAGTGGTTAGGGTGGTGGACTTTGGTCCAGGGGAACTGAGGAACTGAGTTCGATTCCCACTTCAGGCACAGGCAGCTCCTTGTGACTCTGGGCAAGACACTTAACCCTCCATTGCCCCATGTAAGCCGCATTGAGCCTGCCATGAGTGGGAAAGCGCAGGGTACAAATGTAACAAAAATAAATTTTCAAGCCAATACCATCCTGTTCATTCTGCTTGTGAACACATTCAGATTAGAAAGCAAGCTATACGAGACGCTGTATGTCTTGGTCACAAAACATTAACTGAGGTGCGGAAAAAGGTTCCATGCTTTCAGCGGCCAAAATACACATTCCAGGACAGCAAATATGCAAGCCTGTGGCAGGGGCATGTTTTCTTTCCTGCCGATGTTATTTGCAGGTGCACTGCTGATAATGCCTTGCTCTTCCTCCCTCTGCTACTGCTGAAGTGAAACAATGAGCTGCTGAGTTCTCCAACAAACAGATGATTTCAGATCTGTAATTACTCAGGAAAGCTGGAGAGTGTGGGGATAGTGCTGAGCAAACCCATGCAATTTGAAGCTTCTCACTTCTACTACTACTTAACATTTCTAGAGTGCTACTAGGGTTACGCAGCGCTGTACAATTTAACAAAGAGAGACAGTCCCTGCTCAAAGAGCTTACAATCTAATAGACAAGTGAACGGTCGGTCCGATAGGGGCAGTCAAATTGGGGCAGTCTGGATTCACTGAACGGTAAGGGTTAGGTGCCGAACGCAGCATTGAAGAGGTGGGCTTTAAGCAAAGACTTGAAGACGGGCAGGGAGGGGGCTTGGCGTAAGGGCTCAGGAAGGTTGTTCCAAGCATAGGGTGAGGCGAGGCAGAATGAGCGGAGCCTGGAGTTGGCGGTGGTGGAGAAGGGTACAGAGAGGAGGGATTTGTCCTGTGAACGGAGGTTTCGGGCGGGAACGTAAGGGGAGATGAGGGTAGAAAGGTAGTGAGGGGCAGCAGACTGAGTGCATTTGTAGGTAAGAAGGAGAAGCTTGAATTGAATGCGGTATCTGATCGGAAGCCAGTGAAGTGACCTGAGGAGACTTCTGTCTTTTTAGACTTGGGTGGGTGGGGGGGCTTCAAAGGCTTAGTCTGGAACTACATTGGTAGATTAGGAGGTAATTCAGTGCATTTGCTCAGCTCCACATGGCCCGATTGTTGGCTGCCTGACAGCGTGTGCATACTTTAAATTCCCTGGGCCATCATGCAATTTTTGCAGGGTGCAGGAGTCAGGGCTTCCTCCCCCTCCCCCCGTTTCTCTCTCCTTTCTGCCTACCATGGCAGCACAGGCATCGAAATGAAGTGGGCCACAAAGGCCATGGCCCTACCACCTTTTTGCACACACATCATCGGCAACCAGAGAGATACAGAGGACAGGGATGAGCTTGCTTTGCTTGTCTCTCCTAAGCAAAAGGATTTTCTTCGGCCCCTGTGTGCAGCGTGCACTGTTTTTCCCCCTATCTGCGCATATATATATATATATATATATATATATATATATATATATATAATTTTTTTTAAACACTGCAGAATTGCTTACTGTATCAGAGGAAAGAAAAACCTTGTGATTTTATGAAAAACAATCCAGGAGCCCAGGAGCATCCTTAGGGAAAAGCCAGTTGTCATGAGATATACAGTACTGCTGTGCAAAAGATATAAATCACAGAAACAAACTTTTGGACGGGGTTGGTTTTTTTGGGGGGGGGAGGAGGGGAGGGTGCCAACATTTAGAAGGAAGGAGAACACACGTAATGACCAGAATAGTGCATACGGCTACGTGCAATTCCAAAACATGTTGGCACTTATTTTTATTAGGATTTATTTACCACCTTTTTGAAGGAATTCACTCAAGGCGGTGTACAGTAAGAAGAGATCAAACATGAGCAATAGGCAATTACAGCAGTCAAAATATTCAAAAACAATACAAAGTATGGCATGGTATACTATTTACAACAAAGAGAGTCCAAATCTCCCGTAAAAAAACACAAAGAAAACGGCAAAAACGGAAGATGTCCAGAAAGACCAAACTCAAATCACAGATGTAAAAAAGCCCAATTCGTTTATTAAGACCCTACACGGTCTGTGTTTCGGCCAGAGGGGCCTTCTTCAGGGGTCTACAAATTGGCATATACAGATATACTTCCAAAGGTTCTCACAATATAGGGTTCACGCGTCGCTTGGATAGTCCCAGGAGATGTGTCTCAATTTGTGAGAACCTTTCGAAGAATATCTGTATATGCCAATTTGTAGACCCCTGAAGAAGGCCCCTCTGGCCGAAACACGGACCGTGTAGGGTCTTAATAAACGAATTGGGCTTTTTTACATCTGTGATTTGAGTTTGGTCTTTCTGGACATCTTCCGTTTTTGTTGTTTTCTTCATGGTATACTATTTACAACTAATGATTCACTCAAGCTCATTTATTGTTAATCAGAAAATCAGAAAAAACACAGCTTCACACTTACTGTGTTATATATTAGGTGCACGACACGCTTCAACGCGAGTGAGCCGGTTCAATTTGGACTTTAGTTAAGTAACTGGCGTTTATCACGTGTCATATATTTGTAAAGGATATTGACATTCAAATTGGATAAACATTTAAACCTGTGGAATATTGGTCCATGAGACGCTTATAGATATGAAACACTGTGGAAGTACAAAATATTGATTATAGTGGAGTTGTTTTGGGCGATATGATGGTGCGCAGTACCTATGCTTTATAGTCAGTTTATTCTGGCTGGCTGGCTGGCTGGCGATACTGAAGCCTTTTTTTTCTCCACTTTTAAAGAAAGTAATTTAGCCACTGCTATTGCAGAGTTGAAGCGTGTCATGCACCTAATATATAACACAGTAAGTGTGAAGCTGTGTTTTTTTCCGATTTTCTGACATACTATTTACAACGTCAACACAATACGTAATAGAACATTATAGCTGATAGCAAAGGGTAAAGCAAAGCAGGGGCGTATCTGGACTCCGGTGGTAGGGGGGACCAGAGCCAGAGAGAGGGGGCACATTTTAGCCCCCCCCCCCCAACGCCGGCATTGCCAGAACCCCCCGCCATTGCCAGATCCCCCCACTGACTCTCCACCCTCCCCCCCCCGCCGCCAACCCTCCCCCGCTGCCGTTGCTTACCTTTGCTGGTGGGGGACCCCACCCCCCGCCAGCCGAGGTCCACTTGCCGCCTTTGCTGGGACGTCACACTCCGAACTGGATTGAACAGCTATCAACTACAGCATGGCCACGGAGGCCGAAGAAGAACTTTAAAGACTGTCGGGTCGGCTGGCGGGGGTTGGGGTCCCCCGCCAGCTGAAGAAATATCTTTAAAGGCGGCAAGCGGACCTCGGCTGGCGGGGGGTTGGGGTCCCCTGCCAGCAAAGGTAAACAACGGCAGCGGGGGAGGGTTGACGGCGGTAGGGGGGTCCAGGGCGAAATCTGCGGGGGCCCAGGCCCCTGTGGTCCCACGCAGATACACCCCTGAAGCAAAGATGTAACATATAGAAGGGTAAGAAAGTAGGAAGAATTAGAAAGTAAGGTGATTGATTTAAAGAAAGTTGCACAAGAGGTGAGAGAAATGGTTAAATGTTATCTCAATTTGAAGGCGGCCGTACAAATGGCAGACACACAGTTATGAGGTAAATTACAGAATATTATAAATTCTGTGCACTATTACCGTCTAGGTGCAAGCACTGAACATGAGCTGACCAGCCACAGAATTGCTGTAAGTGATTGGGTCTAAAACACAGGTGCATTTTGGATCTGTTACAATACAAAGGAAAGGCTCTTAATAGGTGTTCTCTAGTTTGACCCTTTCTAGACCTGCCCTGATTCCAATCTCACATCACTATGGTCACAAATAATAAAACACAGGTGGTTTACTTGCTGATTAAACAAATTTGATGGAAAAACCAGCTGTGCAAAAATCCATCTCTCCCCACTGGTTGCCATTTGCTCCTTAACCCAGGTTTCGGTCCTGTCGGAATCATCTTATCTTTACTTGGCCGAGTCAAAAGCTTTGAGACCTCCGCACTGTTTGACTTTTCCAAACAAAGCGTCACATTGTTTTTGGACCTTTGCCACTCACATTCCAGGGCAGCTGTCCTAAAATGTTCCGGTCAATACACACCATGTGTTCTTTTAGTCTGACTGGATAACAACTGGAATCCTAAACATTTGTCTTGAAAAATGTGACCGAAAGAGTGAAGTGGAAGATTCATGTGCACACTCATTGCTTTATGTCACTTTAAAAATGTTTTCAGAAAACAAGGTTCACTGATCGTGTGTGGGGTCAGTTCAGAAAGATGAATGCCAAGAACTAAGCAAAGCACCACGAATTAAAATATGAGAAATATCTTAAGTTGCTCCAGGCAGCTCCTAAGTACATAAGTAATGCCACACTGGGAAAAGACCAAGGGTCCATCAAGCCCAGCATCCTGTCCACGACAGCGGCCAATCCAGGCCAAGGGCACGTGGCAAGCTTCCCAAACTACAAACATTCTATACATGTTATTCCTGGAATTGTGGATTTTTCCCAAGTCCATTTAATAGTGGTTTATGGACTTGTCCTTTAGGAAACCATCTAACCCCTTTTTAAACTCTGCTAAGCTAACCGCCCTCACCACGTTCTCCGGCAACGAATTCCAGAGTTTAATTATGCGTTGGGTGAAGAAATTTTTCTCAGATTTGTTTTAAATTTACTACACTGAGTGAGGGTTCGGCAGAGTCTGCCCTTCGCAGGGGCTCCAGCCCACTCAGACCCAGAAGAACCCAGGCAAAGGGGCGTTACATATGCTAATTAGCGCAAAAATGCCCACACTGCCCCCTTGTGCAGGAAAATTAAATTGTAGTGCGTGGTTTGCATGTGCACATTGTTAATTTAGCACAGGATTCCTCAGCACGTTCTGCAATAAGCCCTTTTCAGCTGTGGTAAGCCTCCTCGAGGGCCAGAATCTAGCCAGGTTTTCAGGATTTCCCCAATGAATATGCATGAGATCTATTTGCATGAACTGCCTCCATTGTATGCAAATAGATCTCATGCATATTTATTGTGGAAATCCTGAAAGCCCGACCTGGTGAGGGCCAAGATTGGACACCCCTGCACTAGTGCTTACTACAGATTCGTAAAAGGAGCCCTTAGTTGGTAAATTGCACGGGGGTATGCACAAGAGGCATCACTTGAACAGAACACTGGCGTGTCTAATATTTACACTCACAACTTACAGAATACTGTAAGCTATGGGCTAAATTGATGCATTTAGGTCCATGTACTTACATCTACTGATATGGTGCAATGGGTGGGCCTAAGAAGGCACATTTATGCCAACTTAGGCACATGGTTTTTTTTACAGAATAATGCTCAGTGTGCATAAATCTGGCATTTATCTTCTAGCGCCCAATTAGAAAATTGCCCCCTAATTTTCAAAGTGAAATCTGGAAAATGTAAACGTAGGAGATCAAGGTTCAAATATCTGGCTTAAGTTTAAAAAAAAAAAAAAGTGAATCCAGTAGTTTCAGCCTGGTCTTTACCTGATGTATTCCCACCATCTGAGATCTTTATGAAATAAAGCAAACTAAATAGTCCCCAACCTCAAGGTCTCACTTCTACAGGCACCAACACTACTCAAGGGTCAAAGCATCAATAATAAAATTCTTATAAGATAACCCAACATTTTACTTGTCTGCACATACTGGTTTGATTTACTAGCTGCATTTAAGGGGTCGTCTTGCCAGTTCAAAGGCATTACTGTACGAGACACAAAAACTGTACGGGATGCAATAGGTTAAAACAATTAATAAAGATGATTTATAAGTCTATTGTACTGTGACTATTTGACAGCACAAAAAGTAAACTGAAATCTCTTCCAAACCCACCCCCCCCCCAACCAAATAAACTAACACATGACCTTGAATGCTGTCTGTTCTGTGAATGAAAGGAAATGCATTAACCAGACCTCAAAGAGTGAAAATTCAGCAGGAAAGAGTGAAAATACGGAGCTCAGAATGAGGAGTCTAAATTCCCAAATAGCTGCAGAACTCTTCAAGCACGTACTCAATGGTAGAGGAACGCATATGGCTTTTTATGGACTGCCACACTCAATTGCTAATGAAGGATACGATAAGGAACAATGGACGCTTCTGGTGAGGTATTTATGGGCAAATGGTACCCTGTTTGGAGTGGCTGAGGTCCAAAGTAAAGCTTTTAAAGAGATACTTCAATAAGAGAAAAAAAACAAGGCTTGGGAGGCCATTAATAAGCTGTTACTGTGCAGCGAGATGCTGATCTATCCTAACTTAAGAAAGGGAAGGAAAATATATGTTTTTAGAAGTGTGATGAAGATGATCCCTCTCCACAATTCTGGGAGACAAAACCGCTACTATTTTTGTGCACGACATGAGTGTACTCTTAACCAGTGGAGGAGTAGCCTAGTGGTTAGTGCAGTGGACCTTGATCCTGGGGAACTGAGTTTGATTCCCACTGCAGCTTCTTGTGACTCTGGGCAAATCACTTAACCCTCCATTGCCCCTGGTACAAAATAAGTACCTGAATGTATGTAAACCACTTTGAATGTAGTTGCAAAAACCTCAGAAAGGCGGTATATCAAGTCCCATTTCCCATTCCCTATTTGAGATTCTAGATGGAATGTTGCTAGTGGAGGAGTAGCCTAGTGGTTAGTACAGCGGATTTTGATCCTGGGGAACTGGGTTCATTTCCCACTGCAGCTCCTTGTCATTTAACCCTCCATTGTCCCAGGTACAGATAAGTATCTGTATATACTATGTAAACCGCTTTGAATGTAGTTGCAAAAACCACAGAAAGGCGGTATATCAAGTCCCATTTCCCATTCCCCTATGACATCACAATATCAGAAGTGAGCCAAGTATGGGGCAATCAAGCCATTGTGACATCACTGATGAGGTTGGCTCTTATTGGTGGAATGAGTGGAGGAGTAGCCTAGTGGTTAGTGCAGTGGACTTTGATCCTGGGAAACTGAGTTCAATTCCCACTGCAGCTCCTTGTGACTCTGGGCAAGTCACATAAACCTCCATTGCCCCTGGTACAAAATAAGTACCTGAATATATGTAAACCGCTTTGAATGTAGTTGCAAAAAAACTCAGAAAGGCAGTATATCAAGTCCCATTTCCCTTTCCCTTTATAGTTCTTTTATTTGGTTGCTTCACCAAGATAGTTTATACAACACAATCTATAAGTACTTTCCTTCAACTCTTTCTCTGCAATGCTGGGAGTGAAACTAGTAAGCATTTCCTTGGCCATTAAGCACTAGGGACCTATAAATGCAAGAACTGAATTCAAAATAGCCTGTTTGATGTTTAAAATTTTAAATGGACTTTGTTCGTATTACTTATCCAGCTGTCAAGACATTCCGTTGCGTTTTCACTCTTCCTTATTGTTAAGTTAACCTGCGAACAAATTTGTGCGATAGTGGTTGTTAGATGGTTCTTTCATTTTTAAATCTAGTACAAATTATTCCTTTTTTAAGTCACAAACTACCTATTTTCTCTTTCACAAAAATTTAAAGGCCAGCTTCATAAGTATTTCAAAATATGATTCTCTTAACTAATGAAAAAACTAAGCTCTTAACAGTATATGCTAATATTTTTAGTGTAACCCGCTTTGAATCCATTGGGATATAAGCACCTCTTTCTAGTCCAGCCCTAGTTACATCACCATATCTGACCCAACAGTTAATCTAAGCTAGTCACCGGAAGGGCATAGGAGCCCGGTATAAGAGGCTTGGGGAGGCTAAGCCTCCCCAGCTGGCGCCCGAGAGGTTTTGGCCGCCCGCCCGTTTGTCCGAATTTCTGGGCGGGCGAGCGGCGCCGTGAGTCTCCCCTTCCCTCCCCTTCCGCTTCCTTCTATCTGCCCCGCGCCGCCCTTTAAATCTTTAATTTACCTTGTCCCAGCGACGCCGGCGTCATTTCAGCCTGCCCTGCCCGTCTCTAGTCTTCTCTCCCTTCCTGACGTGGTTCGTTCCGCAGAGTCCCGCCTTCCGACATCATTTCCTTGAGGGCGGGACTCTGAGGGAACAAACTCTGTGTGTTATCAGACAATTATGGATTTAAGCTCCACCCTGGCCCCACCCCTAACCCCACCCCCTTTAGCCTCCCCAAACAGTTGGGCCACTGACCGCCTATGCGGAAGGGGATGAAATCTAAGGACTGTCATCACACACAACCCTCTCTCCTGGAAGGGACAATATAACACACATCTGCTGTACGGTGTTTCCAAAGGTTATTGATATGCACGGCCACACATTCGTTCGTTCTCCCCTCTGCACGGTAACTGTTTCTTACCGCACATTTTAAAAGCTCATGGGCCAGCCCTTCCTGTCAGATGATACCATGCGTCCTAAAATCAGCAGCCAGGAAGTAATGGCCACCGAGTTCTAAAAACACTCATAATGTTGGCACAGGATGTTTCCAGTCATTAAAGAAATGTCAAGAGGAGGCTTCGACAGGCTGGCAGTGCCCACTTCTACCATGCACTGGAATGCAGAGCCCAACCCACCAATCACTTAATAATGAGAGAAGGCACTGCCCCATTCTACCAGCTGCCAAAAAGAGTGAATGGAGTCTGAGGAAGCTGGTGGAGCCCAATCCATCAGCCACTAAAAACTGAGGGGAGGGCTCACAATATCAGGCAGAGCCTAGCCTATCAGCCACTGAAGACGATGGCCTGGCCAGACGACCTGCTTCTGAAGAGTGCAGAGGGGCCCAAATACTACTGTGGATGGGAGGGGGAGGGGGGTGGTAAGCAAGGTGAGAAGTGGAGAGGAGGGGAGGGGGAAGAAAAAGAAAACCATCACTGATGGGCAACTGAGGGCTGGGAGGGAGACCAACCCCCCTTCCTCAATTCACTGGGTTAAATTATATGCCAACAATATGCACAGAATATAAAAGGAAATACTGTGCTGAGACATTGTATAAAGTCTGTTAGCCTGGGGGGGGGGGGGGTGTGCAGACACAAACTAATTATGACAAGTTAAACGAAGGGAAGTGAGTGTGCACAGGACTGATTGATGGGCAGGCTGAAGATACGTAAGTACATAAGTATTGCCATACTGGGACAAACTGAAGGTCCATCAACCTCAGGATCCTCTTTCCAACAGTGGCCAATACAGGTCACAAGTACCTGGCAAGATCCCAAAAAAGTACAAAACATTTTATGCTGCTTATCCCAGAAATAGTGGATTTTCCCCAAGTCCAATTTAATAATGGTCTATGGACTTTTCCTTTAGGAAGCCGTCCAAACCTTTTTAAAACTCTGCTAAGCTAACTGCCTTTTACCACATTCTCTGGCAACAAATTCCAGAGTTTAATTAAACATTGAGTGAAGAAAACATTTCTCCGATTCGTTTTAAATTTACTACTTTGTAGCTTCATCACATGCACCCAAGTCCTAGTATTTTTGGAAAGAGTAAACAGATGCTTCACATCTACCCGTTCCACTCCACTCATTATTTTATAGATCTCTATCATATCTCCCCCTCAGCCATCTTTTCTACAAGCTGAAGAACCCTAGATGCTTCAGCCTTTCCTCATAGGGAAGTTGTCCCATCCCCTTTATCATTTTCATCGCCCTTCTCTGCACATTATTCATAAAAAGATGCCCCACAACTTAATACACATTTTTCTACCGACTTACAATTTAATTTATAACAACTTATAAACACAAGCACATCTGTGTTTATTCATCTGTGCTGCTGAACTTGTTGCACTGCAAAATAGGGGATGTGAAGCCAAGAAAAACGGTAGCAATAAGGAAAATGATACACAGAAAACACCAACAGAGAGAGGGGGGGAGAAATCCGTGGAAATTAAGACCTTTTGCACAATTTCTTTCTGATAAAAACAATCTTTATGGTACACATGGCAGGTGTCAAATGAACAATGACTCCATAATGTCATGGGATTTGCTATTTGAGCATTCCCACTGCATAATGAGAGCTCACCTTTTAAAAACGGGGTTCAAAACATTTTCAAATTATATTATTTTGATGTGGGCACTTGTCCCTCTGTGTGGCACAGGAGCCGTCCAGACACTGGTGCTGAACAGTAGTGAAACACCCCTACTGAGCTGTGGAGTGGTACGTATACACCTGCACATTCACCATCATGTATCAAAGAAAACCATTCTGAACATCTCTACCACTTTCCACGAAATGCAATTTAACACACATCTAGATTTACTGATGAGTCTTATGTAAGGCCCGACCAAAAATACTAGGACTAGGGGGGCATGCAATGAAACTACAGTGTAGTAAATTTAAAACAAATCGGAGAAAATGTTTCTTCACCCAACGCGTAATTAAACTCTGCAATTCGCTGCCGGAGAACGTGGTGAAGGCGGTTAGGTTAGCAGAGTTTAAAAAGGGGTTAGACGGTTTCGTAAAGGCCAAGTCCATAAACCACTACTAAATGGACTTGGGGAAAATCCACAATTCCAGGAATAACATGTATAGAATGTTTGTACGTTTGGGAAGCTCGCCAGGTGCCCTTGGCCTGGATTGGCCGCTGTCGTGGATAGGATGCTGGGCTCGATGGACCCTTGGTCTTTTCCCAGTGTGGCATTACTTATGTACTTCATCAGCTGTCAAGATGTCTTCCGTGCTGGGACTTATTCAAGTTAGTGTGCCATGAAGTAGATACTTCAGATTATATAAATATGAATGTGGGCATGAAGAGACAGTGAAACAGGTTGAGCGATACTTACAGTCCCAGAGAATACTGTGCTATTACGTTATTACAAAGTAGCTACAAATTTCACATTTTCAGACTTTTTATAAAAAGCATACCACAAGGGGAAAGGCTCTACAGTAGTAGCACTCTACCGAAAAGTAAATTAACTAGGCAAAATGTGCCCTAGGGATTCACAATGATTTATGGTGCTGTCATGCAAAGTAACTCCTGTGGGGATGATGATCAAGTATGGGACAGAGCTTGTGGTTCTATTTCGAGTGATGGAGGTTAAATGACCCGCTGACATGAATGACTGCTGACTGGTGACCTCTATAGAGCTGATTATGTACATTTTACTCTCAAATATAAAGCAGGAACTTTGATAGTATTTATACTTTGCTATAAAAGGAAAAACTAAATAACGAATTCAGCTCTCCTCCAGTAATACTAGGACCAGGACAGTTAACAAGCATGGGGCATAACACAAGAAAATGGGGTGCACATTTCTTTAAAAATGCAATTGCGGCTGTCCAAGAACGCAAAAGAAAAGGTAAGCAAAGCCAAAACCAATCCAACAGAACCAAACGCTTCTCAATGAAATCTGGAATCTTCTACTAGTGGAGATTGTGCCCACCAAACTGAGGCCAAGATGCACTAAAGTCATCATTAGAGCCGTTCCGTACCGAATTCCATAGCGAATCGGTAGGGAACGGCTATGCATCAAGGAAAGGGAATGCAAATGAGCTACTCGTTGCAGCTCACTTGCATTCTCTATTCCATCGTAAAACAGTCGGCCAATCGGCCGGTCGAGCATGCGAAGAGCAGCAAAGCGTTATGCTGTCTGCTCTGCGCGTGCCAAATACGCCTCTGTGCCGCCCGAAGACGCCACCGCTCACCTGATCAGCTGATATCAGAGAGAGTGCAGTTGAAAGAGTCCATCACAGAAATAGCCTTCCATTTTGGCCATTATTCACACCCAAATAATAAAAACGCCCTTTTTGGCCGTGCTTCACTCAGCTGAGAGATCTGGAAGTCTCTGAGCCAATCACAGCACGTTTAGAGCTAAATACGCTGTGATTGGCTCAGAGAGTTCCAGGTCTTTCAGCTGAGTGAAGCACGGCCAAAAAGGGCGTTTTTATTATTTGGGTGTGAATAATGGCCAAAATGGAAGGCTATTTTCGTGATGGACGCTTTTAACTGCACTTTCCGATATCAGCTGATTGAAAACCGGCCAAAATGGAAGGCTTTTTTGAAGCAGAGCAATTTTTGTTGTTGTTGTTGTTACTTTTATAGCAGTTTTTCAATCTAGCGCAGCCCCAACGAGAGGTAAGACCTCTCGTTAGATTTTCCGGCGTTTTCCACCGTTAAGGCAATCGGAAAAGGTTAGTGCATCTCATTACAATAGGGTTTATTTTAGTTACTTTTGTACCCCACGCTTTCCCACTCATGGCAGGCTCAATGCGGCAGGCGATGGAGGGTTAAGTGACTTGCCCAGAGTCACAAGGAGCTGCCTGTGCTCAGTTCCCCAGGACTAAAGTCCACCACCCTAACCACTAGGCCACTCCTCCACTCTGCACAATTTGCTCATCTGCATTCCGTTTTCGTTAGCTGCTACCCAGTCCTCTGAAAAAAAAAAGTCTTTAGTAAATGCCAGGGTTTACTACTTGCTGGTTAAGGGCTGGTTAAGTTTAGTGCATCTGGCCCTGAGACAGATAACTACAAGGGGAGTGGGAAGAGTAGAGAGTAGATGGGGGTCAATGAAGGGACTTGGCTGACCCAAAAGGTCTCTTTATCTGTCAACAACTGATGGTGTTACCATGTTCTTTGTAGGCTGTGACACTGTTCATTGGATCCACCTAACAATTATGCAAACATGATCTGTACTTGAACTGTCCATTACGTCAGTGGTATCCTTTAAAAAAAAAAAAAAAAAAAAAGAACACATCCCTTTTAAGTGAAAATACTGAAGACCCAGAATCGACAAGCTAATGTAATGTATTTTTTAATAGAAATAAATGCAATGACGTCACCAGGGTGTCTGTCAGAATGTGCCAGATGGTCAGATTACGGATCAGGAGTAATTAGTTCAGAGACCACAGCACAACATGCAATTGTACAAAACTTGGTATTTTGGTGCAAAGAAAAATCATAACTGCCACACTTTATGTTATTTTGGAATTGAATATACCATCTTTCCTGACACACAGGGCAAAGCGGTTTATAGACTAAAAAAAAATGGACAGAGTAGAAAGGAATGTCACAAAATAAAATAGGACAGATAATAACAATCATTTACAGAGACAGGCCAGAAACAGACACTAACTGTAATGCAGCCATCGATGCTGGGTCTCACATCCAGGCAACTGGCACCTAAAGACCAGTTCAAAGAAATGTGTTTTGAAGGTAGCCTTACATCTAGTGAAAGACTGTTCAGAACAAAGAAAAAGCTTTAGGGCTAAGATATAGAAGGCAGAGTGTGTGATAGATTCATGACAGGCATGGCAGGGAGAACAAGGAAGAGAAAAGAAATAACAAAAGAAAAGAAAATCTAACAATTATTATACAAATATTCTTCTTGGAATAAAAAAACGCAGCACAGGAAGACTTCAAATAGTCAAACCCCTTTGTGCTACTCTGTTTTTAGCACCTTCCCTCCTTTTGCCAGAAGTCTACTTGTTTTCTCTCATTACTGACATCTCCTCGGTACGAACAAAGGTTCTGCTGCACAGTTGACCAAGTCCGAATTCAGAAGGAAATATTAACTCTGGGTGGTTTCTACTGCTGCTCTTTCCAGGTGCACTTTTCCAAGCCTGGACTCATTCGGCCATTTCTTAAAGCTAAACCTTCAGTCACACCCATAATTAATGTTCCGCTAATAATGAACAGTGCTGGACTATAAGTAAGTTCAGAGTTCCTGCTTACGACAATGCGTCTGCATGGGTAGTACAATACGGAGTGGAGGAGTGGCCTAGTGGTTAAAGCACCAGTCTTGCAATCCAGAGGTGGCCGGGTCAAATCCCACTGCTGCTCCTTGTGATCTTAGACAAGTCACTTAACCCTCCATTGCCTCAAGTACAAGCTTAGATTGTGGAGCCCTCCTGGGACAGAGAAATATCCAGAGTACCTGAATGTAACTCACCTTGAGCTACTACTGAAAAAGGTGTGAGCAAAATCCAAATAAATATATGGAATGTTGCTATTATTGGTGATTCTACATGGAATGTTGGTACTATTGGAGATTCTACATGGAATATTAATGTTGCTATTCCACTAGCAACGTTCCATGTTGAAGTCGGCCCTTGCAGATCAGCAATGTGGCCAAGCAGGACGTCAGACTCACAGAAATAGAAGCCTGCGCAGCTGCATTGGTACAAACTTAGATTGTGAGCCCTCCTGGGACAGAGAAATATCCAGTGTACCTGAATGTAACTCACCTTGAGCTACTACTGAAAAAGGTGTGAGCAAAATCCAAATAAATATATGGAATATTGCTACTATTGAAGATTCTACATAGAATGTTGCCATGTTTTGAGATTCTGGAATGTTGCTACTATTTGAGATTCTAGATGGAATGTTGCTAGTGGAGGAGTGGCCTAGTGGTTAGAGCACTGGTGGCCAGTTCAAATCCCACTGCTGCTCCTTGTGATCTTGGACAAGTCACTTAACTCTCCGTTGCCTCAAGTACAAAATTAGATTGTGAGTCCTCCTGGGACAGAGAAATATCCAGAGTACCTGAATGTAACTCACCTTGAGCTACTACTGAAAAAGGTGTGAGCAAAATCTAAATAAATAAAAATTGTATGAATTTTTCTCCTATTCTTTTCATCCAGTTCAGGTAGAATTCCTGTTAATCAGCTAAATTCAAATATTGCAGTCCCTGGTAAGGATCAGTGGCCAATCCAGGTCACAAATACCTGGCAAGATCCACCAAAAAAGTAGAAAACATTTTATGCTGCTTATCCCAGAAATAGTGGATTTTCCCCAAGTCCAATTTAATAATGGTCTATGGACTTTTCCTTTAGGAAGTCATCCAAACCTTTTTTTAAACCCTGCTAAGCTAACCGCCTTTACCACATTTTCTAACCTTAATGCAAAAACGGGTAAATTACAGTACTTCTTGTTATTAAAGTAAGTTGGACTGTTCTACTGTTTCCTTCAGGTGCTTTTAGATCAAGAAACTGAATGTTTTTTTTTTTTTAAAGAAGAGCAAAGTAGGCATGCTAGTTGTCCAAAGCAACAAGTTAAGATAACAGAGGGGATGGGGTAATGAGGCCACTCCTGCAGGGGGCAGTGTAGCACAGCAACTTGTTCTGCCTTCAGCCAAGGATCTGGTTTAACAAGGCAGTATTTTCGTCCAGCTTTACAAGGCGTAATTGTAGAACAGACTGTTATCTTCCTCAGAACTTCTGTTCAACTGCAAATTGCTGAACGTTCCAGCCCGATCTTCTAAAACACTTATTTGCCAGGGTTGCCAACTCATAAATGTAATTTTAAAATAGTAACAGACAGAAAGCTGATAAAGACCTGCAGTGTCCATCTAATCTGCCCAGAAAGTTGGCTAGAGTTGTGCATGCCGCCCCGTGCAGAACACACGGGTTATGCCTTTGACTGAAAACTGGCTAGTTGGCAACCCTAGGCAAAAGTGACAACTCCTAGACGGCCACAAAAAGTCACATAGAAACGTATTTTCAAAGCACTTAGACATACAAAATTTCATAGCAACCTATGGAACTTTGTAAAGTCTAAGGGGCGCCCAAAAGTGGCCTGCTCTAGTATAGGCGCATGTTTTGGACGTCCACTCGTCCATTTCTTGAGCGCACCTGGAAAAAAAGAGGTTTGTTTTTTTTAATGTGAAGGAAAATGGACGTGCGGCAAAATGAAAACCAGTGCATGTCCATTTTCGGCCTGAGACAACTTGATATACCGCCTTTCTATAGATACAATCAAAGCAGCTTACATATATGCTATTTTTGCAGGTACCTTCTGTCCCTAATGGGCTCACAATCTAAGCTTATTTGTACCTGGGGCA
This sequence comes from Microcaecilia unicolor, assembly GCF_901765095.1. Taxonomy (NCBI): domain Eukaryota; kingdom Metazoa; phylum Chordata; class Amphibia; order Gymnophiona; family Siphonopidae; genus Microcaecilia; species Microcaecilia unicolor. Next base: position 207,991,877 of record NC_044040.1, on the reverse strand, counting down.
ATGGAGGGTTAAGTCACATGCCCAGGGCCACAACATAATTACTTCTCTTTTATTTTCTGATTTGCATTTGGAGGATTAAGACATAAGTTCATAGTGACAGGAAAATAACAGTAACATAGTAACATAGTAGATGACGGCAGAAAAAGACCTGCACGGTCCATCCAGTCTGCCCAACAAGACAACTCATGTGTGCTACTTTTGTGTATACCCTACTTTGATTTGTACCTGTGCTCTTCAGGGCACAGACCGTATAAGTCTGCCCAGCACTAGCCCCGCCTCCCCACCACCAGCCCCGCCTCCCAACCACCGGCTCTGGCACAGACCGTATAAGTCTGCCCAGCACTATCCCCGCCTCCCACCACTGGCTCTGGCACAGACCGTATAAGTCTGCCCAGCGCTATCCCCGCCTCCCAACCTCCAGCCCCGCCTCCCACTACCGGCTCTGCTATCCAATCTCGGTTAAGCTCCTGAGGATCCTTTCCTTCTGAACAGGATTCCTTTATGTTTATCCCACGCATGTTTGAATTCCGTTACCGTTTTCCTCTCCACCACCTCCCGCGGGAGGGCATTCCAAGCATCCACCACTCTCTCCGTGAAGAAATACTTCCTGACATTTTTCTTGAGTCTGTCCCCCCTTCAATCTCATTTCATGTCCTCTCGTTCTACCGCCTTCGTATCTCCGGAAAAGGTTCGTTTGCGGATTAATACCTTTCAAATATTTGAACTGAATCCACTTCCCCAGGATCTCAACCCACTACGCTACCCATTAGGCTGACCCTCTGGTCAACCTCATGCCAACATTCCAAACCCTTTGCAAGAATCTTCCTCCCCATTCCCTTCCCCACCTAAACTAAGAATAAACAAAATTAAGCATTATAACACTAGACTCTATATATCATGCTCAAAAAAATCAACGCTGGAAAAAAGAGGCATATTCTATAAACGGCATCTAAATTTAGGCGTGGTTTATCTAATACTCCTAAATCTAGGCGTAGTCTATAGAATACGCCCAACACTTGTTTTCTGTGACTATATCTAGTTGCTGCCACTTACATCAATCAAAAACCTGGTGTAAATGCCGACGCCTAAATTATGCACAGAATCGGCATATTCTATAACAGTGCGCATAAATTCTAGGAATTCCATGACATGCCCCCTTTACGTACATCACTTTATAGAATATGCTTAACAAGTTGTGCACGTAAATTCTAATTAAAGCCAGTGTCAATAATTGCTGATTAATTGGCAATTATCAGCTTGTTAAGATAATTAAGTTGCACAGGCAATACAGAATACGGCCTGAACGACGCAACTCAAGTCGCACTATACAGAATTGGGGGTATACGCTTAAAACTAATTTGTCTATCATGGTTGGGTCATTACGACAGTAACAAAGAATAAGAGCTGGTTACTCCAGGAGCTTCAACTTGCAAGACTTCTTCAGGCTCAGAAGCACTAAAATTCTGCATCTGGAGCTTTCCAGGAAAAAACAAAGTAGTATAAATCAGAACAGAAAGTCCTAGCACAGACTTTTCTTTACAATAGTAAGGTTTGTTCTGATCACAAAAATGACGATGTGGCTTGAAGAGAACACACAGCTGGCTGGGAGGCCAGTGCTGAGCAGTTTACTTCTACAGAATCTAAAGTCTTTCACCAAATCCGTGCTGCCGGCACTTTGCAGGAGAGAAAGAGAAAGGGGAAAGGGGATGGGATTTCATATACCGCCTTTCTGCAATTACAATCCAATCCCAACTCTTGCAAACGTTCGGCCACATCTTGATTTCAATGTCACACAAATGTAAGACATGCCGTTTACATTTCTATTTTCCTTACTGTAATCAAACAGTTGCCTGCCAAACCAAAGCACCACACTTCCATGTAATTACAGTGTACGGTTTAAGATGCGAGCTAAATTTAACCTTACAATGACATGACCATTTCTGTCTCAAGGTCTGGCATGGCAAGACTACCCTTCCACCAGGTTCTAAATATGGCTCACTCAATACTATTATTACTTTTGAATGTCTCTCAATGCTCCTTCCTGTTGCTGGTTATTTTTAACTTGACTGGGTACGTTTTCAAACAGAGTATCTCCATTTCTGACTAGCATGTGGGGACTTGACACAGAGCCTCGTTATCGACCCCCAAAAGGGCGAGAAGTACAGGAAAAGAAGTCTACAGTTCAGAATCACAGTGCTGTCATGTATGGCTCCTTCACCCATTCGATGGTAAGCAGCAACTATATGGTAAGTCCAACAAATTAAGGGAAGCAATGGTTTTCTTCAGTTCACCAGGACCTCATAAGTACATAAGTAATGCCACACTGGGAAAACACCAAGGGTCCATCGAGCCCAGCATCTTGTCCACGACAGCGGCCAATCCAGGCCAAGGGCACCTGGCGAGCTTCCCCAATGTACAAACATTCTATACATGTTATTCCTGGAATTGTGGATTTTTCCTAAGTCCATTTAGTAGTGGTTTATGGACTTGTCCTTTAGGAAACTGTCTAACCCCTTTTTAAACTCTGCTAAGCTAACCGCCTTCACCACGTTCTTGGGCAACGAATTCCAGAGTTTAATTACGCGTTGGGCGAAGAAAAATTTTCTCCGATTTGTTTTAAACTTACTACACTGTAGTTTCATCGCATGCCCCCTAGTCCTAGTAGGGGGCATGCGATGATGCCCTGAACACTGCATAAAGTCATGCAAGTTATACAACCTGGTCTTACCCGGGGTAAAATAAATCTGACTGAAGACTGCCCTCTGCAGGTTTCATAGAATGCACCTTTTAGCTGTAATAAAAAGAAGCCTCGATTATGTGTTTAAGGGCACAGGTATTCAATTTCCAAATTTCACATTTGCTATTCTCTCTCCTCCCACCCCCACTGATCACACATACAGCGGATACAAAGTACATGAATTTATTTATTTGTAGCATTTGTATCCCACATTTTCCCACCCATTTGCAGGCTCAATGTGGCTTACATTTGCTGTTATGGTGATTGCCATTTCCGGACTTTAGATATGCACATGATTTTGCAATCAAGTGCGTACATACATGGTAGAAGAATGCATTGTGTGCTTGCGTACTTGTTAGCACGTGGTTTTGCAATCAAGTGCGTATGTATGTGGTAGAAGAATACATTGTGGTCTTGTGTAGGTGTCGGCTTTATGTAGTTGCTCAGATGACGGTATTATGGTGAGAGTAATAGTGTTGGGCAGTGGTTATGTCATTTTGGTCTTATTCTTCGTTGTTGTTGTTTAGAGGTTAGGACGATTGTTTGTTGTATGCTTTTTTGAATAGGTCCGTTTTCAGTAGTTTACGAAAGATGGTTAGATCTTGCGCTGTCTTTATGGTCTTCGGGAGTGCGTTCCATAGCTGTGTGCAAATGTATGTCCAACAAATTTTAATGCAGGTACTTTGCATTTGTTAATTTTCATACAGAAACAACAAGGGTAGTTTCTCTTTGAAAAACTGTGGGATTTCAGATAGGTGGCCATTTGAAAATTGCCCCTTTAATGTTGGTAACATTTGGAAAACAGTACGGAGTTCACAAGAAGTCTCAAATAAACACGACAGATGCAACACAGAACAGCCCTAACTTTCAACTTACATATTGCTCATGGGCAGTTCTAATCTATAATCGATATACACCAGGGAAGATGTGAATATTTAAATTAAATCTTTTATTTTCCACTCCACCAACCAGAAAGAAATACACATTCATTATGCAGCAAAACAGCAAAAAGACAGCAAATCAAAACAATCAAGCCGTTATAAATCAGAGAGATCATAAAAAAAAATTAATAAGTAGGCTTGACCAAGTATTTGTTAAGCGACCAAGTTTCTAAACCATGTCGAAAAGTTGTAAAAGGAAAGTGGGAACGAACTGCAAAGTTCCAGACCTTTACCTAATGTTCGCTGTTCTGTAACTTTCAAGTTGCAAACAGTCTTAGATTGATTAACTAATTTTGTTTCCACCTTTGATCGCAAACTTCACGCAGGGGTATAAAGTTTAACAACGTAAGTCAAATAGGAAGGGCTAAGAACAAAAAGCAAAACTTTAAACTCAATTCTGGCTCTGAACGGGAGCCACTGTAACCGTATCAAGTAAGGGGTTGCATGATCAGATCTGCCGCTTACTACCAGTTCTGCTGCAGAATTCTGAACTGCTTGCAACCTACAAATCTGCTTTTGTGAAAGACCCATAAAAATTACATTACAATAATCCAGGGAAGTGAGAACTAAAGACTGAACAATCCATTTAAATTGGTATTCCTCATCCTCAGAGTACCGCTTTAATCTCAACAATTTCAGCTTAAAATTTTTTTTCTTAACTACAGATGTAATATACAAATCCACAGATAATCTAGAATCATGAATGTCTCCTAGTAATATAATATCTGATGTCAACAAAAACTTCCACCCCTGCCAGTTTTGGATTCATTTGAGGAATCTTCTGGCAAGAATTTCCCACCTGTAAAACATTTGTTTTAGCGGGGTTCATTTTAAGATGGTTCATAGACATCCAGATATAAATTGAGTGGAAAACAGTGTTCATGGTGGTATATACTGTAAGTAAAGGAGGCTAGGGCTTTTCAGCTTGAAAAAGAGAAGGCTGAGGGGAGACAAGATAGAGGTATATAAAATAATGAGTGGAGTGGAACAGGTGGATGTGAAGCGTCTGTTCATGCTTTCCAAAAATACTAGGACTAGAGGGCATGCGATGAAACTACAGTGTAGTAAATTTAAAACAAAGCGGAGAAAATTTTCTTCACCCAACGCATAATTAAGCTCTGGAATTCGTTGCCGGAGAACGTGGTGAAGGCGGTTAGCTTGGCAGAGTTTTAAAAGGGGTTAGACGGTTTCCTAAAGGCCGCTGTCGGGGACAGGATGCTGGGCTCCATGGACCCTTGGTCTTTTCCCAATGTGGCATTACTTATGTAAGTCTGTGTGCATAAGAAATGAGAGAATGATATCATCAGCATAAGAAAAACATTGAACTTTCAGAGGTCGAAGCAAACTTCCCAGACCACTAAGACAGATGTTAAATAAAATGGGGGAGAGTGGAGATCCCCTTGCTGCAGGGCCCAGTCCTTGGACTGCTCACCCTGTCAACTGACCTGGACCACTCTTAAGTCTAAAAACCAGGTCCATACCCCCCCTTCCTGAAAACCCAAGGCCCCCTACTTTATCCAATACACATTTATGGTTCACTAAGTCAAATGAGACGGGTAAATCTAGTTGCACAAGAAATATTCGAGTCTCTTTGTCTACTACTACTACAAATCATTTCTACAGCGCTACCAGTCGTACGCAGCGCTTCACAACTGAACATGAAGAAAAGACAATCCCTGCTCAAAACAGCTTACAATCTAAATCAGGACAGACAGGACAAATAAGGGATAAGGGAAGGACAGACAGATAGGACACATAGGGAAGGGACTATTGAAGAGAGGAAGACAAGATAAAGGTTACGAGCAAGTGACAAGTTAGGAGTCGAATGCAGCATCAAACAGGTAGGCCTTTAGCCCGGATTTAAAGGCGGCCAGGGATGGAGCTTGACATAATGGCTCAGGAAGTCTATTCCAGGCATAAGGTGTGGCGAGATAAAAGGAACGGAGTCTGGAGTTAGCAATGGAGGAGAAGGGTGCAATTAGGAGAGATTTGCCTAGTGAACGGAGTTCCTGGGAAGGAGGGTAGGGAGAGATGAAGGTGGAGAGGTAGTGAGGGGCAGCAGTAATCATATTTCTGTTAATAAAGCTGCTACAACAGTTTCTGTACTGAATTGCGGCCTGAATCCAGATTGCCTTTCCATATTTGATGGACAAAAAGGTAAACAGATTTCTGACATCTCCATCCAGAGAACACTGATAACGGTAAAACTGTTCATATTGTTTGGATCTAGCCACAGATTTCGATTTGGTAGAGCACAATCTCCTGGTGCCCCACCTGAAAGACAAGTGGCCTCAGAAGTGTGTTTCGCTGGTTTGGTTCATTTTCTTACCAAGCGTTATTTTTAAATTTACAAAATTCAGAGACTTCAGATAATTATTCCATGACTTGTCCCACAGGGCTGAGCGCTCTCGCCACTGTTGTTCAATCTTACCTCCTCCCCCCTCCCCCCCCCCCCCCCCCCCGAGTCCACTTGCACTACTGGTCTAGTCATTGGGTATTTATCCACTCCTACCCTAGCTCAGATAATGTTTAACCATCTCTCCGACCTCATGTGCAACTTTCTTTAAATCAGCCACCTTACTTTCTAACTCTTCCTACTCTCTTACCTATCTATATGATTTACCCTTCGCTATCAATTATAATGTTCTATTACGTATTGTGTTGACATGGTAAGTAGAATACCATATAAAAAGAAACTGGGAAATTCCAAACCCTTTTAATTTAAATTCTACTAACCAAAATTGGTTTGAAATATAAATAGAATTCAGTGGTGTAACACCCTGTAACTCAAAATTCCGCAATCGGGATCATCTCTAATAAATAAACAAGGAACCTCAAACCTCCTCGTAGGGAACACACTGCTGCATTAGCTTGGTCCACTATTTAAATGTAGGAGTAGAGTACTATCACTGGTTCCAGTGAGGAAAAGAAAAGAAAAAAAGCCAACCGCAAAATCTCATAATTACATGAGAAAAACGGATGGCATAAAAACTCTCCATCTCCTTCACTAACTACAGAGTTAAACAAGGTGAAACACCCCTCTTCTGATCAAATGTATCTTGCATCCCCCCAAAATCACTCATCAATTATTTAAAGCCTAGCCCCTTAACCTAAAACTGCCCGCCCTGTTTTACAAAAACTTTAGGAAAATCGCAGGCTTGTTAAACCCACACAATCTTTCCACAAGTCAATTTTCCACAAAACCAGACACTTATCTGCTTGTTGGTGACTCAGGGCTCGGTTTTGTAAATCCAGGCTGATGGTAATCAAACATGGAGAAGACACCATACTGTTCAGTTTAAGCCTTTGACACCATCCCATACTTTGTATTTTTATTTGAATATTTTACTGCTGTAACTGCCTATTGCTCATATTTGATCTATTCTTATTGTACACCGCCTTGAGCGAATTCATTCAAAAAGGTGGTAAATAAATCCCAATAAATAAAAATGAATAAATTTAGTTCACATGTGTACCCAAAAAAACCTGATCATTTATTCAATGTCAATCTCCGAGCCATCGTAGTTTAGTAAATACGTCCTTTGCTGTTCTTTCCAAGGGATCTGGATGATTTTTCTGTTAACAGGAATGGCAGGCGTTTTGCACGCTTTGTAACAAGTTGAAACCTAGCAGGACTCTTTCCTGCAATTAGCAGATCCCCTTTGGTACGTATTTATCACAGTAGGGTGATAATTAGCCAGAACACGTGTCTTAGTAATGACATGCAGGTTTATTTTCCATGTGTGACAGCAGTTCATGAAAAATGTATTTTTTTTAGCAATGGGCTGATAATTTGTTATGGTTATATATATCTACAGTGGGGGAAATAAGTATTTGATCCCTTGCTGATTTTGTAAGTTTGCCCACTGACAAAGACATGAGCAGCCCATAATTGAAGGGTAGGTTATTGGTAACAGTGAGAGATAGCACATCACAAATTAAATCCGGAAAATCACATTGTGGAAAGTATATGAATTTATTTGCATTCTGCAGAGGGAAATAAGTATTTGATCCCCCACCAACCAGTAAGAGATCTGGCCCCTACAGACCAGGTAGATGCTCCAAATCAACTCGTTACCTGCATGACAGACAGCTGTCGGCAATGGTCACCTGTATGAAAGACACCTGTCCACAGACTCAGTGAATCAGTCAGACTCTAACCTCTACAAAATGGCCAAGAGCAAGGAGCTGTCTAAGGATGTCAGGGACAAGATCATACACCTGCACAAGGCTGGAATGGGCTACAAAACCATCAGTAAGACGCTGGGCGAGAAGGAGACAACTGTTGGTGCCATAGTAAGAAAATGGAAGAAGTACAAAATGACTGTCAATCGACAAAGATCTGGGGCTCCACGCAAAATCTCACCTCGTGGGGTATCCTTGATCATGAGGAAGGTTAGAAATCAGCCTACAACTACAAGGGGGGAACTTGTCAATGATCTCAAGGCAGCTGGGACCACTGTCACCACGAAAACCATTGGTAACACATTACGACATAACGGATTGCAATCCTGCAGTGCCCGCAAGGTCCCCCTGCTCCGGAAGGCACATGTGACGGCCCGTCTGAAGTTTGCCAGTGAACACCTGGATGATGCCGAGAGTGATTGGGAGAAGGTGCTGTGGTCAGATGAGACAAAAATTGAGCTCTTTGGCATGAACTCAACTCGCCGTGTTTGGAGGAAGAGAAATGCTGCCTATGACCCAAAGAACACCGTCCCCACTGTCAAGCATGGAGGTGGAAATGTTATGTTTTGGGGGTGTTTCTCTGCTAAGGGCACAGGACTACTTCACCGCATCAATGGGAGAATGGATGGGGTCATGTATCGTACAATTCTGAGTGACAACCTCCTTCCCTCCGCCAGGGCCTTAAAAATGGGTCGTGGCTGGGTCTTCCAGCACGACAATGACCCAAAACATACAGCCAAGGCAACAAAGGAGTGGCTCAGGAAGAAGCACATTAGGGTCATGGAGTGGCCTAGCCAGTCACCAGACCTTAATCCCATTGAAAACTTATGGAGGGAGCTGAAGCTGCGAGTTGCCAAGCGACAGCCCAGAACTCTTAATGATTTAGAGATGATCTGCAAAGAGGAGTGGACCAAAATTCCTCCTGACATGTGTGCAAACCTCATCATCAACTACAGAAGACGTCTGACCGCTGTGCTTGCCAACAAGGGTTTTGCCACCAAGTATTAGGTCTTGTTTGCCAGAGGGATTAAATACTTATTTCCCTCTGCAGAATGCAAATAAATTCATATACTTTCCACAATGTGATTTTCCGGATTTAATTTGTGATGTGCTATCTCTCACTGTTACCAATAACCTACCCTTCAATTATGGGCTGCTCATGTCTTTGTCAGTGGGCAAACTTACAAAATCAGCAAGGGATCAAATACTTATTTCCCCCACTGTACATATAATAACATGGCTCTCGGTCCCTTTCAAATAAATCACAATAAAGTGTGTTTTTCTGTTGTTCTTGCTTGGTCTGTTTGCTCAGAGCTGCACCATATGCCTGGAATAGACTTCCTGAGCAGGTACGTCAAGCTCCATCTCTGACCGTCTTCAAATCTAAGCTAAAAACCCACCTTTTTGATGCTGCTTTTAACTCCTAACCCTTATTTTATCATCCTCACTTTAATATTCCCTTATCTCTTGTTTGTCCTGTTTGTCTGTCCTAATTAGATTGTAAGCTCTGTCGAGCAGGGACTCTCTCTTCATGTTCAAGTGTACAGCGCTGCGTACGTCTAGTAGCGCTATAGACATGGTAAGTAGTAGTAGTAGTCTCTGGGATTCTGGAATCTTGGTACACCTTGGGATTCTGGAATCTTGCTACTCTTTGGGATTCTGCATGGAATCTTGCTACTCTTTGAGATTCCGGAATCTTGCTATACTTTGTCCTTATCTCTTGTTTGTTCTGTTTGTCTGTCCTAATTAGATTGTAAGCTCTGTCGAGCAGGGACTCTCTCTTCATGTTCAAGTGTACAGCGCTGCGTACGTCCAGTAGCACTATAGAAATCAACATAATGGACACTGTATAACCTTTCCTATCCTCAACCCCCATTGCACCTGACACACATATATCTTATTCGACCACAATATCACCTTGTATTTGTTTCTCTACCGGACTTGGCGAATGCCTTTACGGTACTATGTAAGCCACATTGAGCCTGCAAATAGGTGGGAAAATGTGGGATACAAATGCAACAAATAAATAAAACAAAAATAAATAAATAAAAACATGCCAGCACACTGCTCACAACCTCTCCAGGGCCACTGCTGATACTTTACACAAGCTCACAAATGCAGAGAGATGCAAAAACAGCAGTTCTGTTTCCCAGCCTGTTCCACCACAAGGGAATGCCATCACAGCTTCTACAAATCAGTACCACGCTAACCAAATATTCACATGCAGTCAGACTCTCTGCTTCACATATGATATTTAGAGCTTATCTAGCAGGCTATAAACTCCGATATCCTACAGCCAAGCCCTGTGTTTCAGGTCCTTCATCTTTTCCCTCTGCTGATAATGTGTCTCCCATCACCACCATTGGTCATATGTCTGACCAGTCCTATTTCCTCAGGATGCACATCTCCCCCTCCCCCGACAATGTTTTCCTGTCATATCCTACTGATTCCCTGGCATTTACAGCATTTCATCTTTTCGTAGTAACAACACAGCATCTTGTCCCCATCTATATATATATCTGCATTTGGCCTCTCAGCTATTTTCATGCCAATTTCAGTGCATATGGCCTTTTGTAGCTTAACATCACATCAATATATCTAGGGTATTTTCGTTTCAAGCACTAGACGTCTTGACTTTTAGATGCCCATATTTAATTTGTTTTGTGGTAATGGTCGTTTTAATTGAGAGAGAGCAAACATGGCAGCTCTGTAACCTTGGAGGCATCTGTGTTAAAAACAGTTACACACATAAAGCTGGCAGGGGATGACAGGACATATTACAGGATCCATCCAAGTCAGCTTTACCCAAGCAGTGAGCCTTTAGCATTTACCAGTTGCTGCTCGGTGAACAGGATAATATTTCCCTGCCGTAACCATGTTACTGCTTGAATAAATACTAGAGCACTTTGCCTCCCAAGTACCTACTACCACCGTTATAGCGCAGGTCCGATTTCATTAGACTGTACATTGTCTTTGCATATTCCCGTAAGTTTGTCTGCTGTCAGTTCACATCCCTTGCTCATCTGTAGGTTCTCACTTCAATGTGAAGTTCCTATAGTGATGCCTGCTTTACGTTTCTTAATTATTTATTTTTTTTAAAGATTGTTTTAGTCTCTAAAAATACACCTATACCCAGAGGCAATGTACTGCAAGGTATATGCCATATCAACTGTAGAAAACAAGCAGGAACTAAAACAGGTACAACTAGACTTTCCGATCTTAGATGTCTTTTATAACATGAATTTAAGCATTTATTTTCCTACTAATTAAAGGTTCTTTGAAGATGCTCAATGTTGGTTTTGATACAGTGATACATGTTTTCGGTCCACCCATGTCAACCAGCAGGTCTTCCAGCCCTAACCAGCCAGCCTGCCAATCAGTCCACAAGGAAAAATTGTTTCTTACCTGATAATTTTCTTTCCTTTTGTCCCAACAGATCAGTCCAGATAAGTCCAGAAATTTGTGGGTTAAGTCCATTGACCAGTGGATAGAGACAGAAAATAAAAGTAGTCCATGGTGATTCACCCCCTTAAGGGTATCACGCAGATCCAGAACATTCAGTATTTCTCTTGACAAAGCAATGGTGGTGACGCAGAGAAATAAAACATGTTGAAAATGGTAGATACAAATCAAGGTCAGGTATACATATAAAGTAGCGCATATGAGTTTATCTTGTAGGGCAGACTGGATGGACCGTATGTTACTATGTTACATAAAGGAAAAGAACAGAGTACTGGCTCAACCCTGTGAGGCACAAAAGATGATAGTGTATAGCATGATGACAAGAAAGTAGGTATGAGCAAGGGTTTTCACACCAAAACAAAGAAGTTCCAAATTGAAAATCCAACTTCTATTTGTAAAGCACCAATAGTAGATTTAAAAACAAAAAGGACCCGAAACGGCCCTTGGTTCAGCGGATATGCCGCCTGCCTCAGGGGTCAATGTCTAACCAGTGCTGTATTGCTGAGTACGGTGCCTGCAAATGACTGTGTGACACGTTCAACAGATACCCCCGTCGGAAGATGGGTGCTAGTAATCCAATACTTTAGGAAAGAACTCTAGCATCCAAGAACATGAAGCATCAGAAAAAGGGTCAGCCCCTTGTATCATAAACTAGTATCCACGCAACCAAGGCCCAGCAGGAACTTGAACACAGACACGTTAAAAGTAGCCAGGATGAAGAACCTCACCAAGTAGGCAGGTAATGCAAACATTCCCAAGATGAGACATAAGACGGTCAACTGCAAGAAGCCAGTATTATCAGAAACCTAAGGTTCCATCCCCCACACACTTTTTTTTTCCCAGGAGAACCCACCATGGTGAGAAAATGTCAAAATCCAGATTGGAAGGAAAACACCGTAACTACAGGTAAAACATTCAGAAAATAAGAGAAATAGAATTCGAATTCGAATTAGACAGGACATGCTTCTGGACTGATCTGTTGGGACTAAGGAAAGAAACAGAATTTTTCTTTCCTCTTCATCCCACAGATCAGTCCAGAAACTTGTGGGATGTAGAAAAGCAGTTCACAATTAGGGCGGAAAAGGATCCCTAAAAAGAAAGAGATTCCCCATAAACAAGAAAGCATAAAGCCACAGTAGAACCCAGGAGAAGATGACAGCCAAGGGCCTCACATGAACAGCACCTGGGAGGAGGAAGGCTGGAGACAGGTAAAGCAATTGGGGGATTCTCACAACATAATTTTCTGCAAAGAACAGAAAATGCACCATGGAGTGCCCACTATGACACTGCACGGGCAGATCACGAAGTAATGTTACAGGGAAGCTATGAATGATGAGAACTGCTCAGAATGTGATCGAGGCACTGTAGAAGAAACATCACATGATCCATAGTGAAAGGGACAAATGGCTACAAACCAGATAGCCTTGCTAGGATGAGGAAATGCAAATGTGTGTGTGTGTGGGGGGGGGGGAATGAAAGGGTGAAACGAAACCCAAGGAAAGAATGGTTGCTGCTGTCCTCCAAAGAGGCCAGACAGAAATGCTGGAATAATGGACCACGATAAGACAAACTGACAAGAGTGAGAACCACTAAGACATGTAAATCTTGTGTGACATATCCACAGAAGATTGAAACATAAAAAAAAAAAACCCACAAGGCGGAGGCCTCCACACAAGGGAAGAGAATTACAGAAGTGTATTTCTTGATAGCCTAGATTAGATTAGAATGTAAGAGTCTTGAAGTAGCCAGATGGTAGGTCTGTAAAATGACCAAATGTCAGTCCTGCAAGAAACAGAATGTCATTGCGGCCAAAGACCGGATGTCAGAGCTGAAAGGAGGTAGGAGGATGAGTCTGAAAAAGAACAGGATGACAATTCCATAAAGAAGCACAGGGCCGTGCCAACACGGTAAGCGCAGTAAGCGCCGCAGTGGGGCGCCTGCCTTCAAGGGCACTGCACCGTAGTTGTATTTAAAAAAAAAAAAAACTTACTCCTCCGCTCCATCCCCGATTCCCCGGCGCATTAAATTTACCTCGCTCCACCTCCGACGTCTGAGCGTCAGTGAAAGCGCTGCCTGTCTGACGTCTCTCCACCAGCCTTCCCTTCGCTCGTTTGTTCCCTCTGTGTCCCGCCCTCAAGGAAATGATGTCAGAAGAAGGCGGGACACAGAGGGAACAAACGAGCGAAGGGAAGGCCGGTGGAGAGACGTCAGACAGGCAGCTCTTTCACTGACGCTGCGCAGACGTCGGAGGCGGAGCGAGGTAAATTTAAAGCGCCGGGGAATCGGGGCGCACGCGCACGCGCACCAACTGATAGTCTCTAGGGGGGGCGCCAACTGATGGTCTGCAGGGGGGCGCCAGAGACCCTAGGCACGGCCCTGAAGAAGCAGGATGCAAGTTCTAAAATAGAGCTAAAGTGGGAACTGAACCTGGGTCCCCTGGTTTTCAGTCCACTACACTGACCACTAGGTAAGAGACAATATGACAATCCTGTAAAGAGAGACAGTCCTATAAGAAAGCGTTTCCCCAAGTCCAGTCCTGGAGTACCCCTTGCCAGTCAGGTTTTATGATATCCATAATGAATATGCATGAACTTGATCTGCATACACTGCCTCCAGTATTTGCAAATCTCTTTCATGCATATTCATTGTGGATATCCTGAAAACCTGATTGGCAAGGGGTACTCCAGGACCGGACTTGGGAAACACTGCTATAAGAGATAGGATGGCCGTCCCTTTCTCTTTGACAGGATGGCAGACCTGACATGACAGACTTGTCAGCCCCTTAATGAGACATGAGAAGAGACAGGATGATAGTCCCTTAGAGAGACAAAATGCTAACTATGCAGTCCCTTGACACCAAAAGTCCCATGAAGCTCTAAGCCAGAGATAAAAAAGCAAGGCAGTCATAATGCTAAGCTAAAGAGACATCCTCATTACCACAAAGGACTGTATTTAACTACGCAATGCAATGCCTGCGCCTGTTACTGCTTCAGTAAAAGCAGACACTCAGCCAGGAGAGAAACTGAAGAAAGATTCAGGAATTAATCCTGCCAGGAGGATCACACTTTTTTTTTTTTTAATAGTGCGAAAATTCAGATAGCTGAGACGATGCCAATCAGAGCAGTACAGGCACTGAAAGACAAACGTAACGGCCACTGCCAACAAAATTTCCCGCCTGAATAAGTGAATTAGCTGACTAAGCATTTAATCAGAGACCCCAAAAACTTCATAGAAGGCAAAATAGGTGCAAGAAAAGTCCCCCAAGGTGCCAAAAAGTAGTCCTACCTGACCAAAGTGTAAAGCCAAGCTGAAGACACAAAAAGCTTTCTTCACTCAACTGCTACCAGGACCAGCTGAAGCCTCCACTTCCTTCAGCACAGCCATCTCAGGGTAGAGACCAGGGCTTGTGCACCAGAACTCGAGGCAAACTACCCGGAGGGAAGCTGCTGAGAGAAGGAAGGGGGGGAGGGACCCAGCACCACTGGGTGCCACTCAAGCTCCAGAGTAAATTCCAGTACATGTAGAAATGAAGCACAGACCTCAAAAGAGGAAAACCCAAGTTCATCTAACACATAGTTTGGAAACTGAGGCAGAAGCAGTCACCGCACAGCAGGAGCTGCAAAGTCCATCCACCAACTGCTGGAGATAGAATACTGAAGGTTCTGGAGCTGCATGATACCCTTAAGGGGGCAAATCAGCAGGAACTATTTTAATTCTCTGTCTCCATCCGCTGGTTGACAGACATAACCCACAAGTTTCTGGACTGATCTGTGGGACAAAAAAAGGAGGAGCCATTTCTCCAGAGCAGAAGGGGTGATGGGCAGTAGGCTGAAACCATGATTTTTTTTTTGTTACATTTATACCCCGCGCTTTCCCACTCATGGCAGGCTCAATGCGGCTTACATGGGGCAATGGAGGGTTAAGTGACTACTACTACTACTACTACTACTACTACTATTTAGCATTTCTATAGCGCTACAAGGCATACGCAGCGCTGTACAAACATAGAAGAAAGACAGTCCCTGCTCAAAGAGCTTACAATCTAATAGACAAAAAATAAATAAAGTAAGCAAATCAAATCAATTAATGTGAACGGGAAGGAAGAGAGGAGGGTAGGTGGAGGCGAGTGGTTACAAGTGGTTACGAGTCAAAAGCAATGTTAAAGAGGTGGGTTTTCAGTCTAGATTTAAAGGTGGCCAAGGATGGGGCAAGACGTAGGGGCTCAGGAAGTTTATTCCAGGCGTAGGGTGCAGCGAGATAGAAGGCGCGAAGTCTGGAGTTGGCAGTAGTGGAGAAGGGAACAGATAAGAAGGATTTATCCATGGAGCGGAGTGCACGGGAAGGGGTGTAGGGAAGGACGAGTGTGGAGAGATACTGGGGAGCAGCAGAGTGAATACATTTATAGGTTAGTAGAAGAAGTTTGAACAGGATGCGAAAACGGATAGGGAGCCAGTGAAGGGTCTTGAGGAGAGGGGTAGTATGAGTAAAGCGACCCTGGCGGAAGATGAGACGGGCAGCAGAGTTTTGAACCGACTGGAGAGGGGAGAGGTGACTAAGTGGGAGGCCAGCAAGAAGCAGATTGCAGTAGTCTAAACGAGAGGTGACAAGGGTGTGGATGAGGGTTTTGGTAGAGTGCTCGGAAAGAAAGGGGCGGATTTTACGGATGTTGTAAAGAAAGAAACGACAGGTCTTGGCGGTCTGCTGGATATGAGCAGAGAAGGAGAGAGAAGAGTCAAAGATGACCCCAAGGTTTCGAGCTGAGGAGACAGGGAGAATGAGAGAGCCATCAACAGAAATAGAAAACGGGGGGAGCGGGGAGGTGGGTTTGGGGGGGAAAATGAGAAGTGACTTGCCCAGAGTCACAAGGAGCTGCCTGAGGTGGGAATCGAACTCAGTTCCTCAGTTCCCCAGGACCAAAGTCCACCACCCTAACCACTAGGCCACTCCTCCACTCCATGAAAATGATTCCTTCTCATTTTCACAATGAAACTCTCCCACTGGTGCTCCTGGAATCTCTCTGTGTGCTAGCAAAACACAATATTTTATCTTCTGGAAGGCAGAATAAAGCAGAAAGATAATTGCAACCACCTTTCAAGGGGGCAAAGTTTTCTAACTAAAATTAATATAAAAGCACAACTCTTTTCAAACTCTCTGGCATGACTGGGACAGTACTATGTGCGCATGTATAAGACTCCATCCTCTTATCAACTTGAAGATCATGCTTAGAGTCTAAGGAGTAATATATTTGAGTTAATCTCTTCCCTTTTTTTGAAACACAAGGCTGCTGAATGACCTTCCAGTTTCCAAAGAAGAGACATATAAATCAGGAGTGACAGCCAAGCCCAGCATATTCTGATCTCAATGCACCATCCATCATAGGAAGCCTGAAGCGACAGACGGTCAAGCTGCTCAGCTCTGCACATTACCTCCTCCTGCCCCAGGCCAGTTGAAAGAAAGACCAATGCAAGCCAGAGGGAAGTACATTGTTTCAGAAAGATCCCAAATGCTATGCTGAGGAATAAAAGCACTTTGAGCTGAAACAAACATGACCAGATGAACACCAGAGGCAAGAAAGCCTGTGGTCCTGATTTTTTTACGAACATAGCTAATGATCAGCCTGCAGACCAATCTAGTTTCCTAATGGGAGAAAGAGCATTAATGCTGCAGCAGTAAAGTCAATTTCATGCAAACGGGAGAGCAACACACGTCACAATGCTAATGCATAGTGAGCCTATGTGCAGCCACCTCCAGACTGGAAATTCCGGGGCTCATTCTGTATGATGGCTTTTTAAAGTAAATGGAAGGAAAGAGAAATGCTATTGTTAATACCCAATTACAGATTTACAGATTAGGGATATAATGGATAGATCTACTAAAGAAGGGCTTTCCAAACCCATCTTGGGAATCCCACAGCCAGGAAGTTTTTCAGATATCCACCAAGAATATGCAGGAGACAGATCTGCATGGACTGCGCCTCCATTGCATGCAAACTTTATCTCCAGCATATTCAGTGTGGATATCCTGAAAGACTGATTGGCTGCGAGATCCCCAGGACTGTTTGGAAAAAGGGCAAAACCGTTTAGTTAAAAATCACTTCTACCTGACCAAACCCAACACAGCTTAAATCTGCCACATCTGAAGCAACTTATTATGATTTAAAGTAATGATCTACATTTTATTTATAGTTTATGAAAATTCCTAAATCTAAAGCACATGAGGGAACTAATTTTTTTTAACAGGACACCTATATGAAATGTCCAAAAAGGTAATGTAAAGATAACATAGGTGCCTACAGTGATACCCAGCAGTGGACAAATACTCTCTCACAAATATACCCCTACTCCAAAAGGCGTGAATACATGTATGTACTCGAGGCATGGACACACGTATTTGGCAAGATACATGTGTACCTTGCAATTCTGCCTCTGCTACTACTACTACTATTTAGCATTTCTATAGCGCTACAAGGCGTACGCAGCGCTGCACAAACATAGAAGAAAGACAGTCCCTGCTCAAAGAGCTATGTAATAAAAGTGAGCCAAGTATAGGACAATCAAGCCATTGTGACATCACTGATGAGGTTGGCTCTTATTGGTGGCCTGAGGCATTATGACATCACAATATCACCTCTGATTACAAGAGACTACTACTACTACTATTTAGCATTTCTATAGCGCTACAAGGCGTATGCAGCGCTGCACAAACATAGAAGAAAGACAGTCCCTGCTCAAAGAGCTTACAATCTAATAGACAAAAAATAA
This sequence comes from Microcaecilia unicolor, assembly GCF_901765095.1. Lineage (NCBI taxonomy): Eukaryota > Metazoa > Chordata > Amphibia > Gymnophiona > Siphonopidae > Microcaecilia > Microcaecilia unicolor. The sequence goes on along the minus strand of NC_044040.1, from coordinate 207,973,791 downwards.
AGTAAGCAAATCAAATGCTTTGGGACATGATGTGCTGAGCATTTTTCCTAAAGCTATAAATGGGGGAAAAACTCTGTAGTGTGGCAGGCCCTTGGAGGGGGATGGGGGTTAATGTATGTAAATGAGTAGAATACTGGCATATATGTGTGTGCACACATACAAGCGTTTATGTATTTATTTTGCACATTTATACCCCACGTTTATCCCACAATTTAGCAGGCTACCTATTCTGTAAATATGCGCATGTCTTCGATAGTGCGTATTTTACAGGTGGACATTTGTATGCGTATGTGTCCTGCCCATATCTTATAGAATATTCTAAGTTAGGTACATAGGGGGAGAGTCTATATATGGCGCCTAAAAAATCAGCGCTGAAATCGGTGCCGACTAAGCGCTTTCTTTAGTCGGCCCCTAGATTTAGGCACCGATTATAGAATACGCTTAGTTGATATTTCAGCGTCTAAATCTGTGCACATCCATTTACACCAACTAAAACATGGCGTAAATCCCAGCGCATAGATTTAGGCATACTGGGCCACATTCTATAACTAGGTGCGTAAATTTTAGAACGCTCACGATACGCCCATACCATGGCTCCTTTTTGCCTGTGCGCTTTAGAGGTTCGGCACACATCATTACTACTACTACTACTATTTAGCATTTCTATAGCGCTACAAAGCATACACAGCGCTGCACAAACATAGAAGAAAGACAGTCCCTGCTCAAAGAGCTATGTAATAAAAGTGAGCCAATCAAGCCATTGTGACATCACTGATGAGGTTGGCTCTTATTGGTGGCCTGAGGCATTATGACATCACAATATTAGCTCTGGTTACAAGAGACTACTACTACTACTATTTATCACTTCTATAGCGCTACAAGGCATACACAGCGCTGCACAAACATAGAAGAAAGACAGTCCCTGCTCAAAGAGCTTACAATCTAATAGACAAAAAATAAATAAAGTAAGCAAATCAAATCAATTAATGTGTACAGGAAGGAGGAGAGGAGGGTAGGTGGAGGCGAGTGGTTACGAGTCAAAAGCAATGTTAAACACTCAGTCAGTTGCAGAAGGTCAGAGGAGCAGCAACGAGGGGGGACACGGCGGCCCAGAGTAAGTTTAAAGAGTTAAAAGCCCAGATTAATGACATTCTATCTCAGAGGGCCCTGGGTGACATCCAACTGTACAAACATCGCCTCCACCGGTGGGGAAATAAAACTGGGAAACTGCTGGCAAATATGGTGCTCTAACCATACCACCCCTGTGCCATCTCTACTACTACTACTTAACATTTCTAGAGCGCTACTAGGGTTACACAGCGCTGTACAATTTAACATAGAAGGACAGTCCCTGCTCAAAGAGCTTACAATCTAAAGGACGAAATGTCAAGTTGTGGCAGTCTAGATTTCCTGAGTAGAGGTGTAGTGGTTAGGTGCCAAAGGCGACATTGAAGAGGTGGGCTTTGAGCAAGAATTTGAAGATGGGCAGGGAGGGGGCTTGGTGTAGGGGCTCAGGAAGTTTATTCCAAGCATAGGGTGAGGCGAGGCAGAATGGGCAGAGCCTGGAGTTGGCGGTGGTGGAGAAGGGTACTGAGAGGAGGGATTTGTCTCGGCAGCAAACAAGCCAAGGAGGGTAATCGAAAAGCAACATCCGGGTTGCATGCCTGGAATGCTGTTCCATGGGAGGTGGTGGGGATAAAAACAGTGACGGAATTCAAAAAGGTGTGGGATAAACACGGAGGATCTCTATATAGCATGAAGACTGAATAAACGTGTGGCGCATTCCCACTCAAAGGAAAACAATAAATGACTTCCACGCTTAAAAAAGAAAAAAACACAGGGTGAGGGGATAACCTACACAGAGTAGCAGTTACAACCATACTGACATCAGGAAGTAATGTCTACTTTTCTTTACAGAATACTAGCATAACCGTTTATATGCGCAAATATTTTTAAGTGTAAGCACTTACTCCACCTAGATTGGGAAGCTACGAAACCAGAGTAACATAGTAGATGGCAGCAAGATAAACTCATGACATATGGTATAAAGTGATACATCATACGTATACCTGATCTTGACTTATCCTTGCCTTTTTTAGAGCATAGACCATAGAAGTCTGCCCAGCACTGGCCTTGTTCTAAAATTCCTGAAGTTGTCGTCATAGCACCTGAAAAGCTCCACTCCAGCCCATCCGAGTGCTGGGCAGACTTATATGGTCTGTGCCCTGAAGAGCACAGGTACAAATCAAAGTAGGGTATACACAAAAAGCAGCAAATATGAGTTATCTTGTTGGGCAGACTGGATGGACCGTGCAGGTCTTTTTCTGCCGTCATCTACTATGAAACAAATAATAATAATAATAATAATTCTGCCTCCAATGGCAGTGCCAAAAACATACAGCAAACAGAGGCAGAGCAAAATAAAATGAAGGAAATCTTCAGTGATGACATGTAACGAATGAACATTCTGCACATGCGGCTTATCAGCACACAATCGATCGAACCCTCATCACTCAATGAGGTTTACTTCCCTTTCCCCCCCCCCCCCCCCCCCCCCATAAACTAACCATCAGCTTGTGCACATCCACGGGCTAAGCGCAAGACAAACATTTCAGCACAGGGAAATGTAAACTGTATTGTTTAACTTTTAACCCCAACAGACATCCTTCATCAACTTCAGGACACTGGTCCTTAAAAGGTTTACCAGACTGTAAAGCAGCTGCGGAGCAAGACAGCTCTCCTGACAGGCAAGTACAATAGGGACCCTTTAAACAGCTGTCTCCGGGACCGAATTCCAAAATACTACGCACCTGCCAACTTTTCAGACTCTTGCAAGGAAAATCATTTCTGGGAAACTCTCCGTGTCTGACGCACAAACTCTTACACCTATGACCCGCTGGGTGGAGAATACATAAGAGACTCCAGCAGCAGCTGGGGGAAATGTATAGAGTGGGGAAAGGGAGGCAATAACAGGCCAAAGAGATGCAAAACCGATGCAGAGCTGGAGAGATGCAAGATGCTATGCTGACCTATTAAAAAGACCCTCCAAGTAACGTGTCTTACAATGATAAAATATGGAAAGTGGAAAAGGAAAGTTAAAGGTCAAAAAATTCAGTACGAGAGGAAGAGCAGTGAAGGCCTGATAGAAAATAATCAATTGGGGGGGGGGGGGGGTGACAACAAGAACTGTAGCCCTTCAGAAATCTCCAGTCGGACTGGAGGTCCAGTAAGCACCACTCATCCACCATAGACTATGTACCTGCTGATAGAACAATCACTGCCATCATGTATTTATTCGGATTTATTTACCGCCTTTTTGAAGGAATTCACTCAAGGCGGTGTACAGTTATGTCAACGCACATACTTTTATGCCCTATGGAATTTTATAACAGGACATTTACATGCGGATGTGGCCATGTGCATGCAAAAACGACCACATAAAATTACCCCCACCCACCCCAATGTCCAAGGACAGTACATTGCAGCAGCTCCTTCAGTCTACACACTCTGTTGAAGTCTTGAAGCATAATATTAACCTGCATCCTTTCAAGATGCCGAAAGACTTTATAGAGCAAAGAGAAGTAGGTTGCACAGCACCCAGCAGGCAGGCACCAGCATGGGAATCAAAATAGAAACCAAACAAACAAAAAAAAAAAGCACCACGGGCCTTTAAAAATGGAACACAGAAAGTGAAAGTGCCTTGGTGCTTTGTAGCTTTTACTATACGAGACTTGGGGTAAGGAATAATATATTGTAGAGGAATATATTAGAGTTATTCCCCGAGTTTTCCACGCCATCACTGTGACCCCTGACGCAGGTGCTAGTCACCGAAACACGGCCCGTGTCGGGTCTTTTTGTCAAGGCTCATTCATTAAAGAACTGTGTTCCATTTTTAAAGGCCCGTGGTGCTGTGTTTTTTTTTTGTTGGACTTTAGTTTGTACTTCGTTCCCTCTCTTTTTTACATCCAAATCAAAATAGAAACAACATGTTCTGGTCAAGCAAAGAGAAAGATGCAGCAGGTGTGAGCTGCTTATAATGGTTAAAACTTGATAAAAGCATGACTTTCGTCTTTGATTTAGATAGGAACAATGTTTTGAAATTGTATTTCCGATACATGGTTGATAGTTTTTTGGGTTCAAAGATGCATATATTTCCTGACACATCAAGGGAATCGCAGACTGGGAGGTGTGAGGTCTTGGCTTTTAAGCCAGGAATCATTGCCCTAGGTGGGACCTTCCTAGCGCGATTCCCTTGTAAGTGTTTTATTTCCTTATTACTTATTTGTTTGAACCTAAGAAATTATAAGAGTTTGTGGAAACAAATGAAGAATCCTCTGCAGCAACTTCCTTCAGTTACCACTGTACCGGCTGCAATAACCGATTAACCTTCCTCCCTCAGAAAATGTGAAGTGTAAGATTAACCATTTTGAGTTTTTCTTATTTTCTTTAAGATTGTTTTCCTGATCTTGGATCTTCCAATTGTGGACAATTATGTAAATATATATTGTTGAGAGAAAATGTTTTCCTTTTTATATTAATTTCTGTATTTCCTTACATTTATGTGATAAATGTGAATATAATTAAGTAAAATGATAAATAAAATAAAATTAAAAAAAAAAAAAAAAACTTGATAAAAGCAGCCTGGAAAGCCAATATGTTCCTGCATGCAGAGATTTTGAATGTGGTGTCATTAGGCAATCCTGTGACACCAGCTCTAAACTGACAAAATCATTACATTATCTCGAAACGGAATTTGATTGCAAAATTTTAAGCTCTTCGTAATGATTTTAAAAAGCCACAGCACAAGGGTTCTGATTTCAAACCCGAACAACCCAACATGCTTGAGAAATTTGATCCTTTTGGGCATGCTTTTTATTTACAGCAGTTGATCAATGTGATAAATTTAAGTTCACACAGGCGAGTGCACCAATCAAATGCAGCTCTCTCCCCGTTATCAAGCATGTGCACTGCTGGGAATACGCACTGCCCGAGGATCTGTCTTGTTCACTTCTGAAAATAGCGCTTGAGTGGAAGGGAAAGAAGAAGAACTAGAGGACATGAATTGAGGTTAAGTGGGGGACGACTTAGGGAGTGATATCAGGAAGTGGTGGAGAATATCTGGAATTTCCTCCTGCAGGAGATGGATATGAAAATAACAGAATTCAAAAAGTTGTGGTATAAACACAAAAGATTCCTATATGGAAAGCGAAGGGGTTAAAAAAAAAAAAAACTTAATGGTGCTTAGTTACTCCAGTAATTGAGATGGGAAGATGGTAGAACGAGAGGACATGAAATGAGACTGAAGTGGGGCAGACTCAAGAAAAATGTCAGGAAGTATTTTTTCATGGAGAGGGTGGTGGATGCTTGGAATGCCCTCCCGCGGGAGGTGGTGGAAATGAAAACGGTAACGGAATTCAAACATGCGTGGGATAAGCATAAAGGAATCCTGTGCCGAAGGAATGGATCCTCAGGAGCTTAGTCAAGATCGGGAGGCGGGGCTGGTGGTTGGGAGGCGGGGATAGTGCTGGGCAGACTTATACGGTCTGTGCCAGAGCCGGTGGTGGGAAGCGGGACTGGTGGTTGGGAGGCGGGGATAGTGCTGGGCAGACTTATACGGTCTGTGCCCTGAAGAGCACAGGTACAAATCAAAGTAGGGTATACACAAAAAGTAGCACATATGAGTTATCTTGTTGGGCAGACTGGATGGACCGTGCAGGTCTTTTTCTGCCGTCATCTACTATGTTACTATGTATGTTATTTTGCTACTATTTGGGTTTCTGTCAGGTACTTGTGACCTGGATTGGCCACTGTTGGAAAAAGGATACTGGGCTAGATGGACCATTGGTCTGACCCAGTATAGTATTCCTATGTTCTTATCAGACAGATGGGATGAACCACATGCAGGTCTTTTTCTGCCGTCATCTACTATGTTTACTCTGTTCTCAGTGCTGGCTGTGGGCAAAAATTACACTTTCCAGTAGGTCATTTCTGGCATCAATTTTCAAGCCTCCTGCACGGTTCCAAGCTACATGGTCCTTTTTAACACATCTGCTGTCTGCAAATTTTGGCTACTCTTTGAAAAGTGGTGAACAAAAAAAAGAGTTTCGTACAGGCAGCTGAAGCAAGGGAAAATGCACAAGTACATTTGAAAACTGAATGGACGTCTTTTCCTCTGCTACTGAATGCAGCTAGAGGAATGCTTCTTATTTTAATATGCACTTGGAAACCAGTTCACCCTGGTTAATACCACTGCAGATTTCACTCCCCAGCACCATTGAGCGTTAAGTGGTTGGGGTGGCGAGCTCTGATTAGTTTACTTTACCTTCCTTGAAGAAAAAAAAAAAGTTGTTTCTTTCTGCTGCTGAACGAGGTAAATGTGATCTTTCTCAATCTTCTTCTACTAACCTATAAATGTACTCACTCTGCTGCTCCCCACTATCACTCGTCCTTCCCTACACCCCTTCCTGTGCACTCCGCTCCATGGATAAATCCTTCTTATCTGTTCCTTTCTCCGCTACTGCCAACTCCAGACTTCACTCCTTCTGTCTCGCTGCGCCCTATGCCTGGAATAGACTTCCTGAGCCCCTACGTCTTGCCCCATTCCTTGGCCACCTTTAAATCTAGACTGAAAGCCCACCTCTTTAACATTGCTTTTGACTCGTAACCACTTGTATCCACTCACCTCCACCTACCCTCCTCTCCTCTTTCCTCTACACATTAATTGATTTCTTTGCTTTATTTTTTGTCTACTAGATTGTAAGCTCTTTGAGCAGGGACTGTCTTTCTTCTATGTTTGTGCAGCGCTGCGTATGCCTTGTAGCGCTATAGAAGTGATAAGTAGTAGTAGTAGTCTCTTGTAACCAGAGCTAATATTGTGATGTCATAATGCCTCAGTCCACCAATAAGAGCCAACCTCATCACTGATGTCAGAATGGCCTGATTGTCCTATACTTGGCTCACTTTTATTACATAGCTCTTTGAGCAGGGACTGTCTTTCTTCTATGTTTGTGCAGCGCTGCGTACGCTTTGTAGCGCTATAGAAATGCTAAATAGTAGTAGTAGTAGTAATCTAAATGGACATGAATCTTTGCTTGCTCTGGTGCATTATTCCCGTGGGAAGGACTTTAATTTTGGAAGTAGGAGGAAAATTCTTTTATCTGGACAAGAATGGATGCATAGATGCCAACTTTTCAAAATGACTCAGGGGGCTTAACACAACACAAATTGCTCCTCCCTGGGTAAAATGAAGGGGGGTTGCTCAATACTGGGGGTGCTCAGCATCCACATAATTAGCTCCTATGAATGACTGGGCTTGAATTCATTGAGATAAGAGATGCTCACAAAGATATTATTGAGATAAGTAACACGAAAGACCAAAAGACAAAACTACATTCTTTTTTTCAGAAAGCAGTAGATTAAAAGGCTGTTACTTTCATCTGTAACCAATATATGGGCTTCCTCTAGATTTACAGTGATAAATAAAACAGCTGGCCAATAAATGCATTAACCACATCTTCCCATCTCTCCCAACCACCCCCACGGATTTTTACAAAAGTTATTTTTCCATTCGTTTTCTCTCGTTGGCACGCAATAGGAAACAGATACAAACTGCTGTTAACAACTCAAGTAGGCCGAGAGCAAATGGGAGTGTCTGAAAGCCGGAAATATACACCAGTTACTCCATTTATCTCATACTCTTCACATGCAGTTAAGCTTAAAGATTCATTTGTAGGGTCAGCCTAGTAGTAAGTGCCAGGTACTGCCATGGAAAAAAAAGCCCCTGGCTTTACACTCAAGGTGGGCTGGGGAATGGGAAGAAAGGGCGTTGGGGAGCTTGCTTATGAGCGGCACCTAATGGTCAGATAACAGGATTCTGGAGACAGCCCTGGTGCACAACCCCCCAGTTGAGGACTTTTGTGGCAATAACACGAATAGATACATTTGTGGGAATATTAAATATAGAGGCAAAAAATCCCTAAGCGGCTGTAGGCTGATGGTGCCAGATCCCAGCCCTGGTTCCAAAGAAGAGCAGGAAACAGCTGAGCCAAAAGAAACTAACTAACCTCATTACAGCCCTGCATTTCAAAACTGTGCCGTCAGATGGTAAGTGTGTCCTGCTGTAACGTTCGGGATTATGTATGTATTAAACAGCATGTGATGAAGACGAGAAGGAATGAGGCCAAGGCTATAATGTTCTCTGGTGGAATAAGAAACCCTTTCCATCATTTTCAAGTTCGGCTTTGCTCTCAACCATCAAGCAGATTGAAAACATTTCTCAAAATTACACCAAAAATGTTGGCAGCCAGCAAAAATCTTTTAGGCATCACTCAGTTTGATCTCCAGCCCCTCTCACTCAACTACTACTACTTAGCATTTCTATAGCGCTGCCAGGGTTAAACATGGGGAAGGACAGTCCCTGCTCAAGAGAGCTTACAATCTAAAGGTAACAAACTATGTAGTCAGTGTAGGTATCATGAATGGGGAAGGTGGTTAGGCGCCAAAAGCAAGGGAGAAGAGATGGGCTTTGAGTAAGGACTTGAAAATGGGCAGGGAGGGCGCATGGCGTATGGGCTCGGGAAGTCTGTTCCAGGCATAAGGTGATGCGAGGCAGAAGGGGCGGACTCTGGAGTTAGCGGTGTTGGAGAAGGGTACAGATAGGAGTGATTTGTCCTGAGAGCGGAGGTTACGGGTGGGAACATATGGGGAGAGGAGGGTAGAAAGGTAATGGGGGGCTGCAGATTGAGTGCACTTGAAGGTCAATAGGAGAAGCTTGAACTGTATACGGTAGCGGATTGGGAGCCAGTGAAGCGACTTGAGGAGAGGGGTGATATGAGAGTATCGGTTCACACAGTAGATAAGACGTGCGGCGGAATTTTGGACAGATTGAAGGGGGGATAGGTGGCTAAGCGGGAGGCCAGCGAGGAGAAGGTTGCAATAGTCAAGACGAGAGGTAACGAGCAAGTGGACGAGGGTTCGGGTGGTCTGTTCAGAGAGGAATGGGCGAATTTTGCTAATATTATAGAGGAAGAAGCGACAGGTCTTAGCTGTCTGCTGGATATGGGCAGAGAAGGACTGCGGCTCTTCATTTGCACTCCCCAAGCTTCAGTCGTCTCTTCTCATCCTTCCAACCTCAATCTTCTTCATCTCCTCAGCATCAATCTGCTATCCCTGGCTCAGTGCCCTTCAGACATTCCCCCTTAAATTTAAAATCCAGTTCTAGCCTCGGCCTGCCCCCATCTCCTCCTGAATGTAGAAGGAGCACCTGTGCTCACCGGTCCTGCAAGAAATGTTGCTGCCACTTTCTTCTGCCCCCAACGGCGGTGGCGTCCACAAGTCTGCGGGAGCGCTGGCAACAGAGAGGGTGGCCGGTCTGCCAGAAGGTCTGCGAATGCAGGAGCATTCATTCAGTCCCTTACAGCTATGATCCAAATTCTGCCGCCGCTGGATCCAGGTGTTTGGTTTGAGAAATTTGTCTTGGATGTTGCACTTTAAATGATAAACACGGGAAGAACTGCAAGATTTAAGCAAAACTAAAGCAAAAAAAAAAAAAAAAAAAAAGACTGCTTTGAAAAAGGCAGAAAACGCATCTTGCATCACCACCTTCCCCCCTTCATCTCTTGCTGTCCTCATTACATTAAGGCATTTGCCTGCTTGCGTGTCCGAAGGATAAACAGCCTGCACACTTCAATATTACATACCATTCTGCAAGGAAGCACAGGAATACCAAGCTGTTTCAACCTCAAACAGGTTTTTCCTCTAAGTAATTATTACTAAAACATATTCAGCGAACACTGGTATAATGCATCTTGCATTTGGCACAATTTCTTTCAATCTAAAGCACTGAACAAAAAAAAAAAAAACAAAAAAAAAAAGGCACACAACTGCTTACAAAACAGTAGATAAAAAACAACAAAGCAGTGGAATCAAATGCATTTATTGGAACAATACCCGACGTGGCCACGTTTCGCCCTCAGGCTGCGTCAGGGGTATAAACTATCAAAAGTGTATGTAAATATACTAATGCATATCAGTTCAGTTGGAAGTAGCAGATAAGTGGAACTAGATTTTTGGAATAACGGTTCTCATCCCACTATTAGTGTATATGATATATTTATATACACTTTTGATAGTTTATACCCCTGACGCAGCCTGAGGGCGAAACGTGGCCACGTCGGGTATTGTTCCAATAAATGCATTTGATTCCACTGCTTTGTTGTTTTTTAATCTAAAGCACTGTACATGCCACCACAGAAATCCTTTTCTTGCAGAAAGCGAGCGATGCACAAAGGGGATCACATGCAAATGAGCTGCATGGATCCCCCTTTGTGGGAAAGAAAGCCAGCAGATCAATGTCACAACAAAAAGATTTTATTGAAGATACCATGTATGAACAAATCGCCCGACACAGGCCGTGTTTCGCCCACCTAGGGCTGCATCAGGAGCTACAATGAACAAATATATAATAATTGTCATTGATCCTAATAAATAAAATATAACACACATACGAACATAATATAGGTGGGCGAAACACGGCCTGTGTCGGGCGATTTGTTCATACACGGTATCTTCAATAAAATCTTTTTGTTGTGACATTGATCTGCTGGCTTTCTTTCCCATATCGGATTTTGCAGATCATTTGCCTTATTGTTTTATGGATCCCCCTTTGTACATCCGAGATTCTAATTAGATTGTAAGCTCTGTCGAGCAGGGACTGTCTCTTTGTGTTCAAGTGTACAGCACTGCGTACATCTAGTAGCGCTATAGAAATGATAAGTAGTAGTAGTAGTTTGCGAGTCTGAACTGTCAAATCCATTTGACAGCTCTATGCTCCGGACCTCCCTGAGCCCACAGTTTTTTAAAAAGGTTTTCCTGGTGGTCCAGTGGACCATGACCCTGACCCCTCCCCCCCAAAATCTTTTTTTTTTATAGTTTTCCCTGGTGGTCCAGGAGATCCTGACCCTTGCTCCCCGAACCCCCCCCCCCCCCCCCATTTTATTTTTTAATTTTCTCTGGCGGTTCAGTGAACCGGACCCCTTCCCCCATGTGTGCACACACTCCCCCCTCCTGGTCTCAACCCCGACTACACCCGCACAACTCCATGTACCCTTTACAAGGTGGAGGCAGAGGTCAGGAGCTCCTGCCTCGGGCCTGCCTATAACACAATGGCTGCGCCCAGGCCCTAACCAGTGCATCCCAGCCCAGTGCACTGGACAGGGCAAAACACCATATAAGAGTCCGGTTCAAGATTTGAGGGAGTGTCGGGGTCCATTAGATCACCAGGGAAATTTAAAAATAAATCCAGGGGGGTGGGGAGGGGGAGTACAAGCAGGTAGCCTTTGTAGCTGCCTGCTTGTGATTCTCTCCGACAGCTCCAGAGCAGCCGCAAAATTTGCACGTTAAATTACTGCTGCTCTGAAGCTATCCATCTACCAGAATACACATTAGAATACTAATGGGCTCATTGTAATATATTTGCATGGGGTTCTCAGTGGGTGCTAACGGCACACATTAGAGCCATGGAAAAATCCTTTGTGCATTACTAGCTACATAATCGCTTGCTTTAGACTGGCTAGAACCAGTCTAAAGCAAACGATATTAGCACTTTAAGTTTTGTGCATATTCGTGGCTAGCTGATGAGAACCTCATGGGTCAGTCTGCCCACTTTCCCCAACTACTGTGTCACTGCAGACCCCTCTTAGATTTCTAATTCTCTCCTTTCCTTGCCATTACCATTGCCTTCTCCCTCTTTCCAAAGCACGCTTGAATTAGAAACACAAAATCATGACGGCAGATAAGGGCCACCAGATTTTGCCCTTCCTCAGCAACCACTAGCTCCTCCTTTTTTTTTTTTTTTTTAAGTTACATGTGTACCCCGCGCTTTCCCACTCATGGCAGGCTCAATGCGGCAGGCAATGGAGGGTTAAGTGACTTGCCCAGAGTCACAAGGAGCTGCCTGTGCCGGGAATCGAGCTCAGTTCCTCAGTTCCCCAGGACCAAAGTCCACCACCCTAACCACTAGGCCACTCCTCCATGGAATGTTGCTACTATTTGAGATTCTACATGGAATGTTGCTATTCCACTAACAACATTCCATGTAGAAGTCGGCCCTTGCAGATCACCAATGTGGCCGCGCAGGCTTCTGCTTCTGTGAGTCTGACGTCCTGCACATACGTCCTGCAGGACGTCAGACTCACCGAAACAGAAGCCTGCACAGCCTTCTACATGGAATGTTGCTAGTGGAATAGCAACATTCCATGTAGGATCTCCAATAGTAGCAACATTCCATGTAGAATCTCCAATAGTATCTATTTTATTTTTGTTACATTTGTACCCTGCGCTTTCCCACTCATGGCAGGCTCAATGCGGCAGGCAATGGAGGGTTAAGTGACTTGCCCAGAGTCACAAGGAGTTGCCTGTGCCGGGAATCGAGCTCAGTTCCTCAGTTCCCCAGGACCAAAGTCCACCACCCTAACCACTAGGCCACTCTTCCGGGATTCCAACGTGCCTGTCCAATTTGGTTACTGAATCTAGGCAGCTGCTTCTCTTGCGGTACAGAAACTTTTTCTCAGCTTCATGCTGTTATGCCTCTCCCCTGAGCTTCCTTTTCTAGGGCAGCGGGATATATAGAGCTTTTCACCTTTTTAGCATAGGAAGGATAATTTTAAAAGTTATTTCTGAGTAATGAAGAAATAAATTGGGTCTTTGATATGTACATACATAAGTTTATCCAGGCCGAGTGAAGACACTTTGGGGGCTGGGCTCAGGGAGGGGTTTCCAGTCTTGGGATTGATGTGCCACAGCCATGGCCACTTCTTGTAGAAAAGCATGCAGGAATAACTTATCATCATTAAAATGACAAAATATTATTTATGTATGCTTTCTGTTTACAGGTAAGAAACTTCACATCCCCATCTGACCAGAATATGTTTACCTGCATTTTGTACAGTAACCAAAATAAACACAACACATTGTTCCAACGTGAGTCAACAGGGTGAATTACAGTGCGGTCCATCCTGTTTGTGCTGTGAAGGTCTTTTCCTCCTGTCTGCAGGATATGACTGCCTTCTTTTTGCAGCTTCCTACAGTGCCTCGTCTTTGTAAAAAGAAGAATGTTTTCTAGAACCAGGACTACAGCATACAATAGTAAGGATTACTTTAGTAATGCAGTGCTAACAGTAACCAAAATACTCAGATCTATCTTTTCGGCACCCACAAAATCTATGCCGTGGAACAGGGGCGTAGCTACGGGTGGGCCTGGATGGGCCCAGGCCCACTCAATTTAGCCTCAGGCCTGCTCGCCTGCCCACCCAGAGTCCGAGTCCATCCCCGTCGGTCCGTATCTTCGAATCCTCGCCCGCAGCGATGAACTGGCGGGCGGGGGCGCCAGTGCGCCGCTCTCCAGTAGTAAAAGCAGCAAGCCGGCAGGTTTGAGTCCGTCCTTTGCTTCCCTGCCCTCTCTGCGTCCCGCCCGCCTGAAAGGAAATGACATCACAAGAAGGCGGGACGCAGAGAAGGCAGGGAAGCGAAGGACGGAGGTGAACCTGCCAGCTTGCTGCTTTTACTACTGGAGCGTAGCGCCCCGCCCGCCCGTTCGCCGCTGCAACCTCAGGAGTGGAGTGCAAGTGAGCCAGCCCACTGTAAGGAAGCCATTTGGTAAATTTCTGTTTCCACTCCCCCGCACAGCCGTCGCGTCGCCGTTCGTTCAAAACGCAGCAAGCAAACCTGTGAGCTGCTGCATCCACATTGTCGTTCTTTGCCAAGAGAGATGAGAGATGCTGCGAAGGGGGAGAGAGGGGGGTGGAAAGAAACAGGATGGGTGGGGGAAATTCTGGCCACACTGGATCACAGGAGAGGGGGGCAAGACGAAAAGAGAGAAGTGACAGGAAGATGCTGGGAGGGGGTGAAGGGTGGGGAGAAGAGAGGGAGCAGATGCTGGGCTAGAAGGGTGGAGGGAGAGAGACACTGTGAAAGGTGGAACCATGTGGGAGAGGCCAAGGGGGTGGCAAGCAAATGAACGCAAGGAGGATGGTGATTACAGGGGAAAGAAATATGGTAAGGGGGGATAGATTGAAGATGGAAGGGAATGGATGGCTGGGGAAGCAGAGAGATGGGGAATAGGAGAACTAGTGGGTGAAAAGGAAATGGAAATCTGACAGGTATCTGAAAAGTAAAACAAAGGGAAAAGGGTTAGGATAAAATTTGGGTGAACAGAGAAAAGAAAAGAAAAAAAAAGAGGAAAGAGCTAAAATGGAAAGGTCAATATGTCAGAGGCAAGTGAAGTGAGGGAATGGAACAAGAGAGGAGAAAAAGACAAATGGACAGCAGCTGCTTGAAGGAGAAAAAGCAGAAAGATTGGAAAGTTCAAAGGAGAAACTGGATCAACATGATGGAAAAAGAAAATGACCAGACAACAAAGGTAGAAAAGGCATTTTATTTTGAATCTTAAATGAAATATGATAGCTTGAGAAATGTGCATAGCGGATGTCACTTTCCTCATGAGCTAAAGTGTTTCTGTTTCTATTTTGAGTTGGGAGGTGCTGGGGGAGAGGTGGAGAATAGGGGGAGGAAGGGGGCGGGGAAGAGAGAAAATTTTGCGCCCACCCACTTCGGGCTCAGGCCCACCCAAAATTGGCTGTCTGGCTACGCCACTGCCGTGGAAATCACATGTATTTACGAAAAGATAGACAGAAAGCCTGGGCTGGAGCCAGTCCAGTGACAACTGCCACACAGAGGAACCAGAATTTGATTTCCAGCTCAGATCTTCTTCCTAGGGCAGTGAGGAGTGGAGTTTGGTGAGAGCAGTGTTCACAGCTGCTGGAAGGGTTGAGGGGGCGGGGGAGGGGGGGAGGTGGTTAGGAAGTTATAGCCATTGCACAATAGTGACACCTAGTGCCCTGATTTAGAACCCACGACCACAGAGTTCTGGAATGGAACCCTGGTGTGTGTCCCTCAGTCAAGGGCCTGCTGCAGCAATGACTGAACTAAGTTGAGAGGTGACAAAAAGGGAAAAGGGAAATCTGCAGGTGGTCGCAAACGAAAACGCCAGGCTCCAGATCCCAGAGCCAGGTCCAATTCCAGTGAAGCTGGAAGTCCAAAGGATCAACAAAAAGACCAGATGGATCTATTAAAGGACAATCTTCACATTTACTATTTGAAATATAGGTTTGTTTGCCTGCTCCTCCATTTAATTAAAGTTTGAAAATAGTAAAATGTCTCTGATCCCCAAAAGACCCAAATCTCCATCCTAAAATATCAACATTTCTTCAAAAGTATTTAAAACCAGGAGAGAAGAGCAAACACTGCATTATGCCATCTGTTGCATACCAGGTTCCATTTTTCCTCCTCACAAATGGAAAAAGCAAAGATACTTACCTGTAGCTGGTGTTCTCCGAGCACAGCAAGCCAATTATTCTCACGTTTGGGTGACATCATTCAACAGAGCCCGGTGTGGATGCTGACTAGCTAGTAAGGTAGAAAGTTCTAGCAGCGTCCCACTGCGCATGCACTGTTGCCTTCCCACCCGACACGCGAGCATATGTCCTCCAGTCAGGTGAAAAAGCAAAAAGCCTATAACTTAAGACAACTCCTAGGGGAGGTGGGAGGGTATGTGAGAATAATCGGCCTGCTGTCCTCAGAGAACACCAGCTACAGGCAAGTATCTTTGCGTTCTCCGAGGACAAGCAGACCTTCATATTCTCACATTTGGGAATCCCTAGGCACCAGGCTCACCGAAAACAAGAAAACTAGGATAACTTGAGTCTCGAAAAGTCAAGACTAAAAGTTCAATCAACCTTAAACTATATACATACTAGCTGTGTAGGTGCAGCCTGCAACAGAATTAAACAGGGCCTAGGATGGTGGAGTTAAATTCTAGACCCTGAACAAATTCTGCAGAACTACCTGTCCGAACTGACTGTCGCACTGGGTGTCCTGATTCAAACAGTAGTGGGAACTGAATGGGTGGACTGAAGACCATGTTGCATGAGTGGAGGAGTGGCCTAGTGGTTAGGGTGGTGGACTTTGGTCCTGGGGAACTGAGGAACTGAGTTTGATTCCCACTTCAGGCACAGGCAGTTCCTTGTGATTCTGGGCAAGTCACTTAACCCTCCATTGCCCCATGTAAGCCGCATTGAGCCTGCCATGAGTGGGAAAGCGCGGGGTACAAATGTAACAACAACAACAACAAAAAAAACCTTGTAAATCTACTCTATGAAGGCTGATCTCAACCGACGCAGCCATGGCTCTGACAGTGAGCCATGACATGACCCTCAAAGTCAGCCCAACCTGGGCATATACAAAGGATATGCAATCTGCTATCCAATTTGAAAGTTAGTGTTTGCCAATGGCCACGGGGTCAAAAGAAACGAAAAGCTGGGTGGATTGTCTATGGACTTGAATCTATTTCAGATAGAAGGCTAAGGCTCACTTGCACTCTAAAGTACACATTTGCCAGGATGGGTATAAGGTTTTGGGAAAAATGTTGGCAGAACAACTGACTGGTTAAGATGGAACTCTGACAATACCTTAGGAAGGAACTTAGGGTGCATGCAGAGGATTACATTGTTGTAATGAAACTTAGTATGTGAGCTACCAGGGTCTGGATTTGTTTGGAAGACTTTTCAGGCCTCCATGCTCATTGCCCGCATCCAGTACTAACAGTTCTAAATGAGCCTGTGTGTCGAGGGAGATCGATTCTTATGATTCCCCCGATGCATATAGCCTTGATTCTCCGGTGCCAATAATGACGCCGAATCTGTACGGATCCATGGTGCCTGTGTCAGATCTGATGTTGACCAGACCCAGGGCCTGCTATCAGCATCCAGTGTCGAGGCAAGTGGAGACTCACTTGATGCCGGTTACCTCCCAGTGAACACTGAAGTCAAAGCAACCATGGTGGTCGATACCGCTGGTGCCGGAGTCGATGGTCCAGCCTTCTAAGTGCCAAAAAGATGCCAGGGTGCCAAGTGGTGGAATTCACTACCAACGGCAATCAAGGGTCAGCCTGATTACTTGGCATTTCGTAGAAGACTGAAAACTCTCCTCTTTGAGAGGTTTCTACCCATTGATGGTGTATCTCAGATTGCAAATGGCCATCAATGGTCTATACCTGATATTTTGTTTATGGCTTTGTAAACCTTGTCTGTTGTTTATTTACTGTTAGCCACATTGAACTCAAGTATGTTTGGGATAATATGGGGTATAAATGTCAAAATAAATAAATATCGCCTCACTGCTCTGGTTCCCAGAAGACTCCGAGTGAGTTTGTTTCCTTCTCTCGTGCTTCCGAATGTTGCACTTAACCACATAAGAGAGTTAGCTGGCTACATATACCCAGATGGACATAGCCTGGAACTGAATACCTGGGGATAATTATCACTGCTGGCAAAAAAAAACAAAAAAAAAAACCCTCGCTAAACATTTACCCCATAATTGTTAAGTCCAGGCATGAATATTTCAAGTGATGTTTACAACAGATATTTCCTGAAGGTTATCCCCCCCCCCCCCCCCCCCCTACATAATTTACACTCCATTGAATAACTGTACCTAAATACAATTAATCTAATCTTTTTCTATGTATATAACTTCCCGTTAATGAACTTGACAAGGGTATGTCGCAGTCTAATGCTGCAGAAAATAGACCGAAGTAGACTACACCAGACAAGAATGCCAGAAAGCAAATCCACTGCTCATGTCGAGAAACAGAGCAGAATATAAATCCTCTGTTTGCCTTATTTCATTAGACCTCTTTGGCTTCTCCAGCAGCAAGTGAAATCATGCCACATTCAAGTGAAAAACTGTCTGACAGCCTGACTTCCCAATTACACAGCTTGCTTCCAGGAAAACGACAAAGACTCCGCATTCTCATCAAGAAAGAAGAGAATTTGTACCGAATGCCGAGTAGGATGAAGACTCAGCTGTCGAAACCCCACTGCGAGAGAAAACCGTCATCTCTGTTCCAAAGAAATGTACATTGTTGCTGCTAAACTCGTTTTTTTTTTTTTTTATTGGACTTGATACACTTTTGACAAGCGTTCGAAAGCATCGCCGCCTTCTTCAAGTCGGTTATAAAACAAAAGATGACAATATTAAAATATATATTAAGTGAAACATGAAAAGCGTTCCAGTGACAGTCTCAAGGGAGAGGAGGTTAGTAAGAAAACAGGGAGGGGTGGGTGGACTTATGGGTGATCAGAAGGTGGCAAAGCAGTATAATGTTATGGTTTGTAGTGTGATAGGAAACCCAGATCTTCGTTAAGTCCTAATTGGTAGGTGTCAATATCTAGGTTTTGAAAAATGTTCATTCACTCAAAACTTAGACAATCCAGGAACATAAGACCTCAGGGCTTAACAAGGATCTGGGTCTCCTATTCAACTACAAACCACAAAATTATACTGCCTTGTCACTTTCTGGTTACCCCTCCACCTTTCCACGTTTCTCCCTGTTATTCCTTTCCCCCCCAGTGGCGCAGCCACAGGTGGGCCTGGGTGGGCTAGGGCCCACCCACTTAGGGCTCAGGCCCACCCAACAGTAGCACATATTTAGCGGTAGCTGGTGGGGATCCCAAGCTCCACCAGCTGAAGAGTTCCCCCTGATAACGAAAATGCTACTCTCCAGGATACTGGCAACTGCTCATTCTCAGTTTTCAGCCCATGCCTGCTGCAAACTGCCAAGGTGGAGAGAAGCATTTTCCCACCAGCTGAGATATTTTTTTTGGTGGGAGGGTGAGAACACTTGGTGCCCACCCACTTCTTGCCTAGGCCCACCTAAAATCTGCAGTCTGGCTACGCCCCTGTTCCCCCCACCCCTTCCTCAAGACTGTCCCTGGAATGTTTTTCATGTTTCACTTAATATATAGTCCGATATTTATTTATAGTACATTTCTACCTCACATTTTCCCACGCATGCAGGCACAATGTGGCTAACATAGGATAAGTAAAAATGACAATACAATAAGAGAAATGTTAAGAGACAAAAATTGGGCAAGGAAGGGGAAGGGGGCATAACAATTTCAGGGGTAAGTAAGTCATCTTTTGCTCATAACTGATATGAAGGCAGCAGCTCTGCCTCTGAAGGCTTGTCAAAAATGTATTAGGTTAGTCCAATAAAAAAGTATCATCTTATTTTCCTTTCTTTTGATTTACTTCTATTTAGAAACATAGAAACTGAGAAAAATGTAGGCAGATAAAGGGGAAATGGGACTTGATATACCACCTTTCTGAGGTTTTTGCAACTACATTCAAAGCGGTTTACATATATTCAGGTACTTATTTTGTACCTGGGGCAATGGAGGGTTAAGTGACTTGCCCAGAGTCACAAGGAGCTGCAGTGGGAATTGAACTCAGTTCCCCAGGATCAAAGTTCACTGCACTAACCACTAGGCTACTCCTCCACTCATTCCACCAATAAGAGCCAACCTCATCAGTGATGTCACAATGGCTTGATTGCCCGATACTTGGCTCACTTCTGATATTGTGATGTCATAAGGGAAAGGGGGAAAGGGAAATGGGACTTGATATACCGCCTTTCTGAGGTTTTTGCAACTACATTCAAAGCGGTTTACATATATTCAGGTACTTATTTTGTACCAGGGGCAATGGAGGGTTAAGTGACTTGGCCAGAGTCACAAGGAGCTGCAGTGGGAATTGAACTCAGTTCCCCAGGATCAAAGTCCACTGCACTAACCACTAGGCTACTCCTCCATTCATTCCACCAATAAGAGCCAACCTCATCAGTGATGTCACAATGGCTTGATTGCCCGATACTTGGCTCAGTCACTTGTGATATTGTGATGTCATAAGGGAAAGGGAACTGGGACTTGATGTACTGCCTTTCTGAGGTTTTTGCAACTACATTCAAAGCGGTTTACATATATTCAGGTACTTATTTTGTACCAGGAGCAATGGAGGGTTAAGTGACTTGCCCAGAGTCACAAGGAGCTGCAGTGGGAATCAAACTCAGTTCCCCAGGATCCAAGTCCACTGCACTAACCACTAGGCTACTCCCATTCAGTCTGCCCATCCATGCCATCTACTCTCCCTTACTACTGTCTTAGAGATCCTATGTACTTATCCCTCTCGCTCTCTTAACCAGCACCTACACTACTTCAGCTAAACTCTTGACATAATTCACTTCGGAGTGAAAGAGAGCCGGGGGAGGGTTCTGCTCCCTTCATGCAAGTAGAAAACTATGGTGACCCTCCCACTGGAGTAAGACCAGAGTCCTCCATACCTTGTACCAAGAATGCTTGTCTAGGGTAGTGGAAGGAAGAAGCCCGTACTAGAACGTTCTGGATTTATTAGCACTGAGGAGAGAAGGTGCTGCGAAGTCAGCAGTGCCCAACTGTACTTCTGCACAAGCTGCTTCAAATGCTGCTATTTGGGAGAGCAGCATAAATCAGCAACTTTCAAAGGGTTGAAAATCAATCAGGGATGAGCTCTAAATTTAGCTGCCTAAAAATTGAGTGGTTTGAAATGGGGGGGGGGGGGGGGGGGCAGAGTCACTGGATGCTGGGCTCGATGGACCTTTGGTCTTTTCCCAGTGTGGCATTACTTATGTGGCCAGCAGTGTTATAAATGTTTTCTGAACGTGAAGCCTGTTCTACACACGGAAAAGGCATTCTATACAACTACCGTGTTTCCCCGAAAATAAGACACTGTCTTATATTAATTTTTGCCCCCAAAAATGCGCTAGGTCTTATTTTCAGGGGCTGTCTTATTTTTGGGGGAAACATCGGGGTTGGACCGCCCGCCCTCCGTCGCTCCCGGAACTTAAACGCCTCCTTTCACCTTCGCAGCAAGCAGCAGCAGGGCAGGCCACTCCTTCCTTCCGTGTCCCGCCCTCGCCTGACGTAACGTCCGTGAGGGTGTGGCACGGAAGGAAGGAGAGGTCTGCCCTGCTGCTGCGAAGGTGAAAGGAGGCGTTTAAGGTTAGTTCCGGGAGCGATGGAGGGTGGGTGGAGGGGGGGCCCGGCGACCTCGGGTGGGGGGGGGCGGCCTTGTCCGGCTCTCGGCGGCCCTGCTTTCAAACAAAAATTTGCTATGTCTTATTTTCGGGGGAGGCCTTATATCTACCATATCTACCATTTCAGGAAAACCTCTACTAGGTCTTATTTTCGGGGGATGTCTTACTTTCGGGGAAACAGGGTATACAGCAGTATACATGCGTGTTAAGTACACACACCGAGGAGATGTCCCATGCTTACAAGCCCACCCTGTGTATGCAGTCCTGGGGACACAGTTTGGAAAGAGCAGGGGTGGTGGTGTGAAATATGCACGTTTCACAAAATACTGAGTTACAAATTACGCTCGCCATGGGGCAGGCTTAAAATGTGTGCATTGCCATTTGCCTACTACTGGGGCTAGACTGAAAAGCCTATTTTTAGAAAAGCATATAGGTACCCACGTTGTCTTTATAAAATAGGAGTCTTATCACATAGGCATCCTGTTATAAGGCCCCAAGTTGCTGATTTTCAGCACTAGGTGCCTAACATAAGGTTTTAATGGAGGAAAGTTACATCTCGAAATGCTCCGTACTAACGGGCCTCTTCAATGTGGGCTGCTTAGCAGGGGAACTCTCTCTATACCTTACATCCTCACACAATGAATGAAGAGCTGTGCTACCCAAGATCTACTTTCACCGCCAACCCCCAGGCCCAAAGATCAAAGCATCACATGCCACAATCCCTCCTCTCACCCACAAATGGTTGTATGTCCCCAAACCCCTTCTCATAAAGCAAAGTAGCTGCATGGTTCCATCTGGGTCCTCTCCCTACCCAAGTTCCACCCCTGACTACTCTATCAGAGGAGGTACTGAAGAAGGGCAGGGCAGGAAAAGCAGGCGTCCTTCCTGTTCCACTGCTGCTGAAGTTCAAAATAACACCAGCTAGCCTCCAGCATCTTTGCCCCACACGTAGCCCCTTGTGTTTATCTATGCAGGAATGGGAATGAGAGCCTGTGGCCCTTGAACTTTGAACAGAGTGCGACATAGTGAGAGAGGAGGAGTCTGTTGGGACACTGGAGCCCTTTCATTCTATGTATGGAGAGGGGAAAAGAAATCACCCCACTAACTGGCCCACAATGGAAAAGATGGTTAGGAAAAACTTCTGCATGGAATTGGTGCCCATCACACATTTTTTTTGGGTTACCATGTACAGCTATGGTTGTGGCCACAACAGAGTAGCAAAAATTTAGAATGCGTGTTTTGGTTAAGTGAGGTTTGACTGTGCACATGAAATTTTTACCGACTTCTGTGCTATTTACTACAAGCTTTACTGGATAGGTCCCTACATCTACTCAGCTGCCCAGCTATCTGCTGTCATTCTACAAACCAAAGACCGAGGCTGAGTCCACTGACTGAACTGTTTCGGTATAAAACATCAAAATGAGACAGGAACCACACACAGAAATGCCGCCATCCAGACAAAGAAAAGATTTCAGTCTAGTCATAAGCTTTTCATTTTTCCTTGAATGATATCAGTTAAATAAATTCACAGCTCAGTCCATTTTTCTGGATTTCCTGTATGCTCACAGTAAATAGCAAAATTTGTACTTATTTATAAAGAAAAGAAAACACTTTTCTCAAAAATAAGAAAAGGAACCTGAAATAACACAATTTGGCTTCCTCTGGCACAAGTGAAGTGTGACCTGAAACATCCTTAGTGCAAGAGGAAGGCTGAACAGAGCACTGAGAGCACAGAGGAAAAAGGGCTCTGGTTGAAAAGCGCTAACAAAGACTGCTAACAGCATCCCCGGGTATCTGGTTTGTTTATTTTTGGAGTATTTTCTTTTTTGGTTTGATTCCTATTTTCTTTTCTTTCTTTCTTTCCTTCCTTTCTCCTATTCTCTTTCCTCTATGCATTCTCTGGTTTTAACAGCGTAAACCGCTGTGTTGTCTTACAGAATGGCAGTTTATCAAATTGTAAGCTAAACTTTCCCTATATGTATGCAAACATGTAGGTGGAACTGGGACAGGGAAGAAAAGAATGGTCCTGGGGAGGTGGGGGGGGGGGGGGGGGGGGGGAAGTGCAAACCAGTGACTACTGAGTGTCACACATCAAGGAACTATCAAGCCACTTTCCTTCCAGCAGAACGCCTGCTCTGATCGCCCTTCCCACCGCTCACCCTCTTCCCCCTTCCCAACATGGTAAAGTATTACACAGACAAGCTAAGCTGCTCTGTTGTTTCTAACCTTGTCCTGAAGAAACATCCATCTGCTCTGGTTTTCAAGATAATCCAAAATGAACTTGCAAGAGAGGGATCTGCATACATTTAGAGGCTCATTTTCAAAGCATGTCTCTGTGCTTTGAAAATGAGCCTCTAAATGTATGTATATCCATCTCATGCATATTCATCATGGCTCTCCTGAAAACCACTAATATAAAGCTGAATGAAGTTGAAACAACCTAAATATTGAAATGTTAGTAGTATCGATTTGAAGGCTTTTTTTTCTTGTTTATAGTGGAGAAAAAGACCTCAATAGTCATCACATGGCAATAAATTAATGAATATAATCAACGCCAGCGTTTCACTGACTCCGTTATTATCACTGGTCGTAAAAACCTCCACTTGCATGTAAATATGGGCTAAGGATGAAATAACTTATAACCCATCAAGGATAATCAGAATTGTGATGTTTTACACTTGCTTAAACAAAAAGTGTTACTTAGCTTTTGCAATTTTGCCCAACGGGGCTCTCCGTTTCACTTTGCAATCTAGCTTCATCAGGGGGCCAAGTAACTAATGGCAAATCACGATACCTTCAGCAATGGCGTCCTTTGCTCATGTGACACCGGTAGTGGAGATTTTTACGACCAGTGATAATAACGGAGTCAATGAAACGCTGGTATTGATTATATTCATTGATTTATTGCCATGTGATGACTACTGAGGTGTTTTTCTCCACTACAAACAAGAAAATAAGCCTTCAAACTGATACTACTAATATTTCAATATTTAGGTTGTTTCAACTTCATTCAGCTTTATATTAGTACTAGTAAAAAAGGCCCATTTCTGAGACCAATGAAACAGGCGCTAGCAAGGTTTTCAGCGGAGTGTGCATGTTTGAGAGAGTGTGTGTGAGAGTGACTGTGTGAGAAAGAGAGACGGAGTGAATGTGCGAGTGTGGGTGTGTGTGACATAGTTTGAGAGTGTGTGTGTGATAAAGAATAAGAGTGTGCGGCAGGGGCCCCCCCTCCGTCAAGGTGTTTTTGAAAAGAAGCAGGAGATCCCAAGGGGTCACGTTGTGACGCGAGGGCGGGGCAGACACTCATGGTGAAAAAGCGATCTACACCATGACACATTTAGAATGTTGGGGAACTTGAGGCTTCATTAGAATGTTGGAGGTGCGTCTTATATAGAGAGATATTTGCTACGTTTCTTGCTGAATTTTTGTCTCAGTATTATCTCCTGAAAACCAGACAGATTAGGTGTGCCTCCAGGACCGAGTCCAGAAACACTAAAGCTACTCAATGATGTCTACGCGTAATAACTTATTTCTATCACTAGACGACAAGATCATTTCTGCTGCTTTGGTAAACAAAGACCCAACACTAAAGAAAACCGGGAAGGTGAAAGAAGCGCCCCGCTACCTCCTTCTGACCCATTGTACCTGTACACAGGCTGCATCTCATGGGCTACGCCAATGACAGCATTGATTGGAAAATTGTCAAATTCCTCAAAGAGCTCTCTGATGTTGCTCTTGTACTTCAAATCCAAGTCCAGCTGAATCAGCCGTGGTATTTCTACAAGGCAAAGAGAGAAAACATCAACCAAAGGAAATAATAAAAATCACACAAGGCAATGCGTCATGGTCATCCAGCACATTATCCATCACTCGTCCAATGGTTAGCAAAGTACTCGGCATTGCGCCTCTTGTTCAATAGTCAAAAGGCACCTAGATCTTGCCAAATAAAAGATCTCCCCTGCTGAGCCCCTATATTTAAATTTGAGTGTTTAAAAAGTGAGTGGGGTCAGGGGATAGGGGAAGCTGGACAGAAGCAAATTAGGTGCCTAGAGCTGATTTTTAGCACAACAGCTAACCTGGGGGTCCTTTTACTAAGCTGCGGTAAAAGGTGGCCTTAGCACACCCTTATGTGGGGTTTTCCTGTGTGCCAAGGCCAATTTAACCGCAGTTACTACAACGGCCAATTTTCCATTTTTTTGAATATATGGTCATACGCTAATATTGCCCACAATTACCAACAAAAAGCAAATATATCAACTGTAGTTATAGGGATCAAATAAACATATATATTAAGGAAAAGGTACCCATAACAGACAGATTATAAATATTTTAAATTTTAAAGGTATGGTGCCTCAGCGATGCTGGTCCCAGATATATTTCAAAGGGATTCCAGCTGCGTTATCACCACAGGAATTTATTATAAACATTCATAATCACAACTCCGAGTACATCTTCAATTTATTTAATTTTTAATAGCTTATTTTTTTTTAGATAACTTTTTTTTTAATTCAACTTATCTGAATAATAATTTTTCAAAAGGGAAACCCCCTTTCATCGCACTCCAGGTTGATGACTTAGCAGGGGACATGAGTGACCAACCTGGAGTGTGTTGAAAGGGGAGTACCTTGAAACAGCTATTGGCGAAACACATGTCGGCATTGCTTCCCCTTTTGAAAAACCTAAAAAAAAAAAAAAGAAGAAGCTACTTAAAAATTAAATAAATTTAAGATTTACTTGGAGTTGCAATTATGAATGTTTATAATAAACTCCTGTGGTTACGATGAAGATGATGATGGGCCTGGAATCCCTCTGAAATATATCTGGGACCAGCATCGCTGAGGCACAGAAGGCAAAAGTAGAGACTAATAGACGATTCACCACTGGAGACGTGAGTCCAACAGTCTTTATTATATCAAAGATAACGACCCGACACAGGCCGTGTTTCGACGCTAAAAAGCGTCTGCATCAGGGGTCAATAAATACACTACAAATCAAAACATATAACATATAAATAATGCCAATAAAAACATATATGCACATCCATATAGAGATATGAAAATTCAATAGACACTGATTTTCTGATCAGAGGTCAATATGCTCAAATATGCTTAATAACCATTAAAACAGCATACATATATTCCAAAGATTTAAAAAGTTTTTGGCTTCTGCTAATATAAATAAAAAAATATATAAAAATATGAAAATATAAATATTATGTGTATTCCAGGTATATATATATAATTTTGGACTTATATGCCAGCTAAAATATGATGTATAAGTGGTTGTTAGAAAAAATGAAATAGGGTAATAAATATTAAATGCATCGCTGAGGCACCATACCTTAAAATATTTATAATCTGACTGTTATGGGTACCTTTTCCTGAATAGGAAAGCTGCAAAGGACTCGAATACAAATCAACTTACGCATCCAGCTTCTCCTACATAAGCACACAACTGTGGAACGCATTACCAAAAGCCTTGAAAACTACGAACGACCACCTAAACTTCGGGGAAAAAAACCTAAAAACTAACCTGTTTAAAAAGGCATACCCTACCCATCCAACATAAATGCCTGATCCCTGCAACACAACACAACTAAAGTGCGTAATGGACATAACACAAACTCTTCCGTTGTACGATTCCCTAATGTGGCTGTGCCACATGAACCTTATCTTACCACAATATCACTTTGCATTTTTTCACACCAGTGTCTGCAAAGGCCTCTCCGGTCCTATGTAAGCCACACTAAGCCTACAAATAGGTGGGGAAACGTGGGATACAAATGTAACAAATAAATAAATCCTAATATTGTCATTATAAAAAATTAGCGCATTAGCACTTTCCAACATTTATTTGGAGATGGTTAAGGACTCACATGCTAATCCTGCGCTGATCAGTTAACACGCAGTAATGAAGCTGCGCTAACCAATTAGCATAGAAATGCCAACTCTCTGCCCTCCACACACATCCCCTCCAACAAACTTTTTAAGGTATTTTAAATTGCGGTAAGGGCACGCTAGTCTTACCTCTGCTTAGTAAAAGGGTTCCTAAGTGTAGAATAAACAACTGTTCTAAATTTAGAGGACTCCGTTTCTGGAAGTGAGAATGAGGACAATCTGTACCACAAAACACAGGAACGTAAGGTCGCCTGGCTTTAGGATCTTAAATCCGAAGTGCCTGCGTTCGGGGCTGAGCACTTTAGACACAGAAAACATGTCTGATGTAGTTACAGGCAATAGTGAATCTGTTCATGGACCCACTGCAGCAAGAGACAGATCCCAGTAAGGAAAATGTTAAGAGGCTTAACTATGGTTAAGTGAACTCCTAAAGATTTTTAAAAAAAGAAAAAAGAAAGAAAGAGAGACAATGTACAGTGAAACCTCAGTTTTCGTTGGTTTCGGATTTCATTGATTTTTTCGACTAGAAATTTGTCTCGGTTTTCGTCGGTTGCCTCGGATTTCATCGAAAAAGAAGGACGTCCATCTCCCAATTTGTATCGGAAGATGGACGTCCTTCTCCCGATTTTGGGTGTCCTCGTTAATCGCCTCGGTTTTCGCCGATTGTTTTCGGACGGATTATCGATGAAAACCGAGGTTTCACTGTATTGGTAATATAAAAGTACTTGAACAAGAAAGTGTATAAAAATATCTAGGCGCAGAAAAAGATACAACCATCCAGCAAAACTTGACAGAAAAGAAAAGCAAAAAAATATTACAGAAGATAGAAACCGATACTGAAAAATGCCTCAACAGCACAAAATAGGACACAAGTTATCATTCAGTTTGTAATCCCTGCAAACCCATACAGCTTTGGAATCATAGACGTCCAGGTACAACAGGATATCCAGAATGCTGGCAGGACACCAACCAATAGTAAGGGTTTATGGTTTATATGCACTTGATATACCGCCATACCTAACTGGCAGATCACAGCAGTTTACAAAATAAAAAAATTAAAAGAGATAATCAGAAAGGAACTACAAAATCGTGACCGGAAAGAATACACAATATCATATCATATACTCATACCTATCTAAGAGTAAACATGGGAAAAGGGCAAGGAAGAGCAATCGTGGGCATAGGTGGTCGGTGGCCCAACTGTTTGGGGAGGCTAAAGGGGGCGGGGTTAGTGGGTGGAGCCAGGGGCGGAGCTTATATCCATAATTGTCTGATAACACACAGAAAAAAATAAATAAAAATAAAATAATCACAATTAATACCTTTTATTAAATGTAGATATTAGATATGTATCATATGTCAAAGAATAAAGTGGTTGCTCAAAGCATATTCTAAGCACAATCGCTCAACTGCAAAACACTATGCACAACTTTGTGCAAAAACACACTGAGAACCTTACTGTACCATAAATATTACACTGGGCAGAACCTAATACACCAATATACCACCCATACGGAAAATGCAGACCGCCAACAATATGAAACAAGGGATCATATCATCACAATTCTCATGTAGAGCCACAAAACACCCTAATTCATGTTTAATGTGGGATAAAATGCCATACATAAGTAAATAAATATAAACTTTTAATATTGAGCACCTGATTCTCAAAGTGGACATATTCCAAACACTATAATGAAAATAAAATGATCTTTTCTACCTTTGTTGTCTGGTGACTTTTTCTGATCATGCTGGCCCAGTATCCAATTCTGTTCTGTCCTCAGTGCAGGACAGGAAGTCATCCTCCTTAAATATCTCCCTGGCAACCCAGGACACCTCCAGCCAACACCCCCTCCCCCGCTCTCCCAGCAGTAAGGTAAACAAACCATAAACCAATTTCTACAACTGATTCACAAGGCTAGAGGGCTTTCACTGCAGCTCCTGCTGTGAGGATGGAGGTAAATCAACAATTTAAACCCCTCAGAGCACAGCAGGGGAGGCTTAGCCTGTCCAAGCCTCTTATACCGGGCGCCTATGATCGTGGGTAAGGAAAGGAAAAAGGAACAAACCATAAAGGCAACAGGGAAACGGCCACTCCAACCTAATTTTTTAAAAAGGCCTTTTTAAAGAGCCAAGTCATAGTAAGGGTCAGGATTTAATATACCATCTTTCTGTGGGTACAACAAAAGCTTGAAGCAAGAAAACCAGACATTGCAGTAGATGAGAAAAGGACAAGAACAGCATTACTAAGAGAAGAGTTGATATCCAGCCCCGACTGCTGGATCAAATAAAACAGCAGTCCATGACCTGTGAAATTACAGACTGGTGAGATTGGTGTTGGTGGTGGGTGAGATAGGATAAGCTATTCTTACCTTCTTTGACCATCCTATTTGCAGAATCTTCTCTCTTAACATTTTCTCTCTCAAGAGTGCTGGCATTTAAGAGAAAATGTTACAGAAAGATTCTACGAACAGGATGGTCACAGGAGGTAAGAAAAGAAGAAGAACTGTAAAAGAAAATGTAATGCTAAAAATAATTCAGAGGAAGCTGAGACTTTTTGTACACATCAGCAGAATGAACAGTGACAGGAAGATTAAAATACTGGTATTTGGAATGATGGATGATCTCAATAAACGTGGACGATCTCACAGAGAATGAGAAGACGACACTGAATGGTGCAGAGAAACCCTTCAAGAATTAAGCCACGCTACACTAGACAGAAATCAACGGAAAGAAATAGTCAAGAAGGTACTGGACACCTATGGACGCTAAGCCCGTGTTTGTTGACAACGACGATGTTACATTGGCCACCCTTCAGTTTTCAAGTACTAATTAAAGATTACCTGCAACAGGTCTGCTATGTCACCCTCGAGTTCTTTCAGAAAACTGGGGTGTATATCATCCAGTCCTGGTTGCACTTTCATCTGAAACCAACAAAACAAGCGGAAGAAATCCAGAAAGACCAGACTGAAACCACAGATGGTAACAGCACCAGAAAATTTTATTGGGATCTTACTCGGTCCATGTTTCGGCCAAAAAGGCCTTCTTCAGGGGTCTTCAAACTGAAATATATGGATGTTCCACCAAAAATTCTCACAAAATGAGACGATCTGGATGGAATAAAAGCGAAAATGAAAATGCTGGTGCCATCCAAATGGAGCATAGACATTACAGTCTGTAGGGTCCCAATAAAATTTTCTGGTGCTCTTACCATCTGTGGTTTCAGTCTGGTCTTTCTGGATTTCTTCCGCTTGTTTTGTTGGTTTTGTGTTTTTTTTTGCGGGAGATTTGGACTCTCTTTGTTGCTCTTTGCACATTCATTTGTCAATTTACTCCATTACATCTTCCAGCCAATGGGAATTAGGAAGCTGCTGCACAAAGAAAGGATAGCAGAAGGCCAGAGAGATGTTGAAAATCAAGTTGAACAGATGTTCAGTTGAGGTGTGCTTACTTATTAGATGTTTTATTAGTTCATTGAGCTAATTAATGACATGAAGAAGCTGTCAGTATGAGTGAGGGCCTGTAAGGGGGCAGCAGGAACTCCCTGGGCCTAGAAAGGGAAACGTTGCTAGGCAGGAGGGGAATACACCATGACAAAAGGAGTTGATGGAGCCAGCTGACTAAGCAAGAAGAGGAGCCAGTGTCCATGCTTGGTCATCACTAGGAATGAACTAGTGCTCTGTAGCACTATCACTGTTAGTGGAGCAGAGTAGTACAGTGAGACTGAGTTACCTATTGTACCATAGGAGAGCCAAGAACCAAGACTATAAGCTGTGAGATCCACTTGCCATGTTTACCATTGCCTACGTCAATAACATTTGTTAGATCTTCTCTGCTTAGCTCTTATGTTCCACACTGGCACAGAAATCAGTGTCAGGAGCAGGAAAGAAGCCCAAATGTGTAACAACGGTATCACAACATCTACATCTTTGTTGAACATTTTCAGCAGAAACACCAAATAAAAGAGCATCCGTCAAGTCCATTGTACGTGAGTAACTCTGGCTCTCAAGAGTAAACTTGGACTGATTGAGACAAAGAACGAAAACATATATTCTATTTTCGGATTCTAACCAAAATACAGAAGGATAGAACATGGAATGTCAATTCAAAGAGTACTTACCTACTAAAAAAAATATTTTGAATAGATCTCAACAGGGCTTTCATAAAAGGAATCCACTATATTTCCCCATTTAACCAATACATCTAATCATGCAAGACACAACCAGACATAATTGGAAGGGACAATATTTCGAACTAGTCCCATGGCTCAGGCCTTAGTACTATATCTTGTGGCATGGGGTGTAAGGCTTAAACTCTAATAGGAAGTACTGAAGACAGGATGTGCTTCAGGTCCAGGAAATGCTACAGAGCATTGCTGAGGTTGTACCTCACAGGAGGCAGCTCAACAGAGCCAACCATAATTGTTGTATGAGGAGTTGGAACCTAAGATGGAAGCATTAGAGGAAGAAAAAGAGACATTTCTGACATCCTTGGAGGCGTTTAGTTCTCTCACTTAAGAACAAGTATATGCAATGCAATGTCCCAACCCCTTCCAGTGATCTATCACTATGATGCGGCTCATTGGAGCTCCGTATATTCATAGTGGGGGAAAAAATGAGGGAACTTTTCCTCATAAAAACCAGTGCAAGCAAATAACTTCAGTAATAGCCTTGGTTCACTGTTCTCCCTTATGGAAAAAAGATTTCTGTCTTAGGATATTTATTTATTCGACTTGTTTAAGTAGATATACAACGTTTAAGTAGATATACAACACAAACAGAGTCAGATGCTATTTCTAAACCACTGATGCAGCAGCACAAATGAGAAAAATCAGTGTGAAAAGCACTGAACAGCACAAGATTCCGTGCTCTGTAAATCACACTGGAACTTCCTGCAGTTGCTCAAATTAAAGGGGACTCTCCCATATCAAAATGGTCTATTTGCAACCCAACTGAAATTAGACTCAAGTGGATCTCTGCAGCTGAGGGGGGGTATTGCACCTGTGCCAGGATAATTCACTGATTATGCAACTGATGCCAGAATAATGCCACTGATACAGAATTACCTTCTATCTCACACAATTAGGGGGAAAATGACGCCATCAGCATCTACATCTGCCAG
This sequence comes from Microcaecilia unicolor, assembly GCF_901765095.1. Taxonomy (NCBI): domain Eukaryota; kingdom Metazoa; phylum Chordata; class Amphibia; order Gymnophiona; family Siphonopidae; genus Microcaecilia; species Microcaecilia unicolor. Next base: position 207,941,811 of record NC_044040.1, on the reverse strand, counting down.
TACAACATGGATGGAAGCAGTGCCGCAATCTCTTCAAGGAACGCTAGCTCACTGTTTGCTGAGGCTAGAGAGGTGGGATAGTATTCTCCCTTGAATTTTGAGGACAGCTTCTTCTCATGCTTTTCTGGATCAGCCAAGGTCCGCCCATGACATCACTGGGGTTATTTTAGAAACCCTATCCATAATTTCCGATTTCAAAAAGCTGCAATTTATACATGGAAATCCACACTATATAGGGATTTCTAGGAGCCATGATTTGGACAAAACTAACATCTACATGTATATTTCCCATTTCATAAAGCAAATACACATGCATGGGAGAACGGTCAATGTCAGCTTTTACATTAGCAACTCGTTTTGGCCAAGGGCTTTACTCCTTAATCCCATGCAGTTTTTGTCCACCTCCAAAATAAAACCACGTTAAAATTATGGACTCTGTTAAATTGGCAACACTTGCGTGTGTGGGCTGGTATAATGGGGCACTTCCATGTTTAAGTGGAAGCCCCAGGTGGAAGCGGACGGGTCTATGAAGTTGTTTCCAACATATGCATTTGTAAAATGACTGCACCCACTATGCGTGCCTGAAAATACACGTGCACTCCTGTACATATTTTAGAAACAGCTGTATGTCAGCAGATCCAATTAAAAGTGAGCACATCCCAATTTGAGCATCTCTCAATCATGGTTTAATAAAATGTAAGCTTATTCAGATCACAGCAGTCTGCAATAAAATAACAAACACATTTTCAAAAAAAGAACTCCATCTTAATTTCAGGAATAACATGTTTAGAATGTTTGTACGTTTGGGAAGCTGCCAGGTGCCCTTGACCTGGATTGGCCGCTGTCGGGGACAGGATGCTGGGCTTGATGGGCTTTTGGTCTTTTCCCAGTATGGCATTACTTATGTACTTAAGTTAAGACAGGACAGAACCTAACACACACAAACAAGTCTCAGACACACCAAGTAGCATAAAATCTCTCACTAATTAAATAAAAAAGAAAAAGAAAGAAAAGACAAAGGCGCCTATGTAGGATCCAGCTTATTCCTTCAGGGGCTGTAGTCTAAATGCAGTAACGAAATTGCAATCTCTATGTTCTGTGTAAAATAGAGCTTCATACCTAGCACTTTAAGACAGAAGAGACTTGCACTGTTTGTGGCTGGAAGGATGCACAACCCAACGTAGGTGCTGTGGACAGTTGCCAGAGAGGAAAGACACACGGGTCACTGTGGGGGTAAAAGCTTTTACCACAAAGAGTCAGGGACTTGACAAGTTGATATACCGCCTTTCGGTCATACAACCAAAATGGTTTACATACTCTGTGCAGGTAATTACTCTGTCCCTACTGGCTCACAGTCCGTCTTTATTTTTTTGTACTTGGGGCAATGGAGGGTTAAGTGACTTGCCCAGGGTCTCAAGGAGCTGCACTGGGAATTGAACCCAGTTCCCCAGGTTCTCAACCCATTGCGTTAACCATTAGGCTACTCCTCCACAAGAAGAGTGCTGATGGGATTAATCCTGGAAGAGCTTTCCATGCCAACCTTCAGCCAGGATATCTTTCATGGAGGGAACGTGCAGTAAAATCAGCAACATTAGAATTCATTGCATTACTTCTGTTACTTGATATTGTTCCAAGAGCACGAGGTTCCCCATCACGGCCTTTAACTTGGGTCATTTGGCAGCTCCAAAATCTTCCAACTGCTCCTTCAGACACAATCCATGGACAGTCTTCTCAGCTGCTTTAGGGGACACCTGGCACTTTGAGAAACTGTTAAACTGAGAAGTTTCCGAGCTAGGATTATTCTTCCACTCCTCTAGGTTTGCTTTGGGATTACAGACACCTAGGACCGATTCACAAACTTTTGCTGGGGATACACACTAGCTGTAGCATTATTTTTTTTTTTTTGGGGGGGGGGGGGGGGGGAGAAGGGCTATACAAACACAGCAAAATGAAGGCAGATAAAGACCATATGGCCTATTCAGTCTGCCCATTCATGCCATCTGCTATCCCTATGTATTTGCCGTAAGCTTTCTTGGAATTCAGATAAGACGTATTGTCCGTCCCCTTTTACCGTCATCCTATGGTCCCTCATTTCTGAGTTGAAGTCAAAGAGCGAGCTGCTTTTTTGTTGCTGTTTTTCTTCTTCTTTTTGGCTTTTTCAGCACCCAACAGACTGCTATTGGCAGTACTACCCTTCTGAATTATAAAAATATAATGGAAACTCCCATCTGTGAAAATGGATTACTGAAAATGTGCCCACATATTTAGAAAAGAGATTTGTTTAGCTATTAAAAGCTGGTCCTCAAGAGTTTAATTCTGAAATCCTTGCAGCAAAGAACAGGGAGTGCTGAAAAGCCAGTGGGCTCGGAGTTTGACACCTAGTTGAGTGGAGTGGCCTAGTGGTTAGGGTGGGGGACTTTGGTCCTGGGGAACTGAGGAACTGAGTTCGATTCTCACTTCAGGCACAGGCAAGTCACTTAACCCTCCATTGCCCCATGTAAGCCGCATTGAGCCTGCCATGAGTGGGAAAGCGCAGGGTACAAATGGAACAAAAATAAAATAGATACTATTGGAGATTCTACATGGAATGTTGCTACTGTTGGAGATTCTACATGGAATGTTGCTATTCCACTAGCAACATTCCACGTAGAAGGCTGCGCAGGCTTCTGTTTCTGTGAGTCTGTCAGATTCACAGAAGCAGAAGCCTGCGCGGCCACATTGGTGATCTGCAAGGGCCGACTTCTACATGGAATGTTGCTAGTGGAATAGCAACATTCCATGTAGAATCTCAAATAGTAGCAACAGTGGAGGAGTGGCCTAGTGGTTAGGGTGGTGGACTTTGGTCCTGAGGAACTGAGTTCGATTCCCGGCACAGGCAGCTCCTTGTGACTCTGGGCAAGTCACTTAACCCTCCATTGCCTGCCGCATTGAGCCTGCAATGAGTGGGAAAAAGTGCGGGGTACAAATGTAATAAAAATAAAAAATAGTTCATTCAAAATTTCCTGCCCATGTCCGTGGCAGGCAGATCTTTTGCAAATCCGAAATATTTCCAGCTGTCTTGATGCAGGCAGTATTTCTGGAGCAACACAGAATTACAACGAAAATCTTTTTCACTTTAACACATAATTAAAAAAACCAAAACATGACAGATTGAAATTATATAAAGCCTCGAGCTCCCAAATTAGCAGCATGCTTTCCTTTCACGGGCTTCGCAGACTGTTCACATTATCCAGAAGGCTAAACATTTGCCTTCTGATGCTCACATTACCCTCAGCCATTTCTTAATTCTGCTGCAATTAGTTTTCCTACTGCTAAACATTTTTCAAAGATAAAGGATGTGCTCTGGATTTTAGAGAACACTGTCAATGCTTTCCCTCATTTACCATGCCGAACCAGATTTCATTATAGAAGTGATAACTCCACTCAGCTGTTGCATCCGATGCACCGAGTGGTAATAAGACTTGGGGACAGGGAGACATAACAGGGAAAAAATATTCATGCATGGTCTAGGACTTTTGAGACTCAGAAAAAAACCCAATTAAGGCCTTTTCACCCTGAGTCGAAAATAGAGCTGATCAATTTTGTCCAGTAATACAATCTCTGCCTCCTCCTTTTTTGCTAATGGTCTCTCCTCCCATAGTGTTCCTGAACAGCTGATAACTTCTGGCAACGCTCAGCGAGTTTGAGCACTGCATACACTCCCACGCTGGTTACACAGTCAGAACCCTGTGGGAGCAGGGCGAGAGTACAGGAACTACACAGTTCGAAGTCACAGAGATCCACACAATGCTTGTTGGGGGGGGGGGGGGGGGGGATGGCTGCAAAGCTGACTTACTAGGGCGTAGCCAGACAACAGATTTTGGGTGGGCCTAGGCAAGAAGTAGGTGAGCACCAAGTGTTCTCCCCCCACCAAAAAAATATCCCAGCTGCCAGGAAAATGCTTCTTTCCACCTTGGCAGTCTGCAGCAGGCATGCGCTAAAACCTGAGCATGCACAGGTGCTGGTATTGTGGAGAGTAGCGTTTTCGTTACCATCAGGCAGAAGTCTTCAGCTGGTGGAGCTTGGGATCCCCAACTGCTACCACTAAACGTGTACTACTGTTGGGTGGGCCCCAGCCCACCCAGGCCCACCTGTGGCTACGCCACTGGCCGACTGTGTGATGGGGAGAGGGGCATGGGCTGCTGTGCCTCCTCCTTTAATTTAGAACTGCTGCCACTGATTTGGCAAAAACTGCATAGCTCACAGTGAATCATCACATACAGCGTATTTAGACTCGTAACAGCAGCACTCTTAACTTAATCAAAAAAGGAGCAATGGGAAAGAGACCCATGAAATAACCAAAACATTTACCCAAGCAATGTTTTCACAATGTAAAAACACCGATAAGCACTGATTTTCACCACTACTAAAGAACCTCCAATTCCCAGGAAAATAAACACCTAATTTACACTTTGACAGCTTGCCTTGTAAACTGCCTTGTTACACATAATGAAAGGTACTGATTAACTCAAACAAATTTCCAGCACTCTCTTAGCAAACTAGCTGCATAACACCAGCACCAGAGGCAATTAACGCTGGCATTAGTGAACGCAGAATGCTTACAGGGCACTAGCATGGCAGACAATGTACACACCAAAGATTAGTGCAAATAGCATGCAAACGTAGTCAAATGGATGTTAATGAGGTCATTTCCTCTCCCCTCTCAATGCTCAGCGAACAGCACACAAAGCAAAGCCACCCTTACTGCTGAAAACTCAATGGCAGCTCAGAGCAGACGACAGGGTGTTTGAAGAAAGGATTTCTCATGATTCTTTCGTTAAAATCTGCCACTTTTTATTTAAATTTTATTTTGGAAATACTTTTAAAACAAATAAGAGGAGATATTTTTTCACTCAAAGAATAGTTAAGCTCTGGAATTTGCTGCCAGAGGACACGGTAACAGCAGTTAGCGTATGTGGGTTTAAAAAAGGTTTGGACACGTTCCTGGAGGAAAAGTCCATAGTCTTTTTTTGAGATGGACATGGGGGAAGCCACTGCTTGCGCCGGGATTGGTAGCATGGAATGTTGCTACTCCTTGGGATTCTGGAATCTTGTTACTCTTCGGGGTTCTACGTGGAATGTTGCAACTAATTGGGTTTCTGCTAGGTACTTGTCACCTGGATTGGTCACTGTTGAAAACAGGATACTGGGCTACACGGACCATTGGTCTGACCCAGTATAGCTCTTATGCTCAGAATGAAGCCCATACAAACCCCTAAGTGCTGGTAGTGAGAGACTAATGTGTGAGAGTCAGAGTAAACCCGAAAGTAAAAGCAAACATTGAAGCCGCTTCCTGCACTTAAATATAAGCCTTCCAAGTAAAAAAAAAAAATTGAAAAGCTTATATTTAAAGGCGCAGAAAACGGACACTAAAGTGTGCTTCACTTTCAGGCTTGGCTGGTGAATGGCTGAGCTTACCGTGAAACTCTTCTGCACAAGTACCATGCATCCCCCCCCCCACATTTCCTTTGAGAATTGGTGAGCTAGTTTTTTGTGCTGTTGGCTTGACCACAGGAGTTCTGATCACTGGCCCATGAAACAGCTAAAAGAAAGAAGCTTCTAATGGCCAGACCAAGACAGAAGGTACATAAGAACATAAGAGTAGCCATACTGGGTCAGACCAATGGTCCATCTAGCCCAGTATCCTGTTTTCCAAACAGTGGGCCAAGCCAAGCCACGATCTGAACCTTGGTTTCCCCAGTTCTCAGCCTGCTGCTCTAACCACTAGGTTATTCCATAAAAAAAAAAAAAAAAGATTAAAAAAATGTGCAAAAATCTGAAATTTATAAAGAAGCAAACTGTGAAATTTGCAACCTGAATTTTCCTGGCAAATTCTGAGAAGTCTGGGCAACGATGCAGATGGAATGGAGAAGTAGCCTAATGGTTGTGAAACTGGACAAGTCCCCTCCCATTGCCCCAGGTACAAAACTTAGATTCAGAGCCCCCTAGGAACAGAGAAAGTACCTGCATGTATATATAAACCACTTTGATAGTACTACAGAAAGGTGGTATAATCAAGGCGCCAGGGCCGTGCCTAGGGTCTCTGGTGCCCCCCTGCAGACTATCAGTTGGCGCCCCCCCCCCCCCCCCCCCCGTCTAGCATAAAATGCCGTAAATAAATATAAACTTTTAACGTTGAGCACCTGATTATCAAAGTGGACTTATTCCAAACACTATAATGAAAATAAAATGATTTTTTTCTACCTTTGTTGTCTGGTGACTTTGTTTTTCTGATCATGCTGGCCCAGTACCTGATTGTGCTGCTATCTGTCCTCTTAACTCCATTTCCAGGTCTTCCTTTCCATTTATTTCTTTACTTTCCTCCTTTCTTCTTCATTTCTTGCCTTACATTCGTAAGTAAAAGCTGGGTCCTTCTTTTCACTGTCTTCCTTCCATCCAGCATCTGTCTTTGTTCTCTCTCTGCCATCCAGTGTCTGCCCTCTCTGCTGTCCCCTCCATCCAATGCCTGACCTCTCTCCCTGCCCCTTCCATCTACATCTGCCCTATATCTCTATCCCTTCCATCCACCATCTGCCTGTCTGCCCTCTCTCCCCCCCCCCCCCCTTCCATTCACTGTCTGCCCTTTCAGTCCACCATTTGCCCTTCCTCTCCCATCCATCCAGGGTCTGCCCTCCCTCTCACTCCCCCTTCCATCCATTATCTGTCCCCTCTCTCTGCCCCCTTTTTTCAGCCCCCAGTTCCAGCCCCACTATCCCACCAGTCCCGTTTCAGCCCCAGCCCTTTTCTCCCACTAGTCCCGAGCTTCAGCCCCAGCCACTTCTCCTTGTCTCCTTTTCAGCCCCCAGTCCCAGTACTAGCCCCCTTATCCCACCTACCCTCCTTTTCAGCCCCCAGTTCCAGCTCCCTTCATCTACATGCCTTGCATTAGGGCCCCCCTTTTCAGCCCGACCCATTCTCCCACCTGACCCAGGTATGCCCCATTTTCCCTCGTGATCCCTTCTCAGACCCCAGTTCCAGCCCTAACACTGCAGCAACTCCCAGGAGGAGCCCAAACAGCACTCCACTGTCCCACAACTAGGCACTGCCAAACACAGGGTTCCCTTCCTTATTCGTTATTGTTTTTCTTGCCAGCTAAACGCTGCAGGTGTTTTTTTTTTTAGGAAGACTAAGGCATCAAGCCAGGAACCCTACGGAAGACCACTGGGAGTGGGGGAAATGTGGGGTAAGGCAGGGAAGTATGCCCTCAAAGTCGGCACCTTCAGACACACCCACCTTGGCTCAACTGGGTAAGCCCAGAAGCTGCCCACTAGGCAGAATCCAGAAGCTGGAGGGAATCTGTCCACCACCTGCTGGAGGATAAGAGATATACTGAAGGGCAGAGGAGCTAGATGTCCAGGGTCACTGCCTTTATTTCATTGTTCTCCATCTCCACCTGCTGGTAGGTGGATACAACCGACCAGTTTGTGAAGAGGCTAAGGAAATTCAAGTATATTCGTTTGTCCCCTGTGGTGTTATGCATTTCTCCCTTGGTGTGCAGCATTTTTACCCTCTCACCCACCCACCTGTAGCAAACCGCCATTTCTCTCCCTCTCTTGCCCCCTTCCCCAATGTGACCAACATTTCTTAACACTCCTTCCTGGCTGCTGCTACTAGCAGAAAATAACTGATATGATTATTTGTGCAGTATAGTACAAAGTCTAGTCACTCACCACCACCCTTTAGCTTACTAAAAGCCCCAGTGTCTCCCCATTTCCTTCATCAAGTCTACAGAAGACCAACAACTATAGCCTTATAGCCTTCTCCTCTATGGTCCATGCACAAAGCTCTATGGAAAAAGATTACAAAATTCAGTACAGAATTTAAGGCACCTCTTCTGAGCCCTATGTACAATAGGAACATGAGGAAACTGCAGTCAGAATTATATTTCACTTACCCATCAGAAAGTTTACTGCGATGACTGTGTTTACAGTATTTGTTCTCCCTAGCACTGCTATGTGATTTTCTCTTTCTTTTATGGCTACTGCTATACTTCTTGTGATCCCAGCTGTCCCTATCCTCCAAGTCAGGAAAATGGGTTCGTTTTGAGTGACACATCGCCTCAAAGCACGCTTTCACAATCGATATGAATATTTTCCCTCCTCGCTACAACCGAGAGAGGGGGGGGGGAACCAGAGACGCCAAACACAGCAGATCGACTACGTCCGTCCGCGCCTCCGCAGCTCCACACTGCTTGTAAAAGAAGTAAATCTCTTCTCCTCCTCGTCGTCGGGCCTCACTGTGTCCCGCCCTCACGGAAATAGGAAGTTACCTCAGAGGAGGGCGGGACACAGTGAGGCCCGACGAGGAGGAGAAGAGATTTACTTCTTTTACAAGCAGGGCAGCCGCGAGGCGCTGCCTGCAACAACGCTTCACAAAATTTTTTTTTAAGGTAGGGTGGGAGGCTGGGAGCAGCGGGAGCGGTATGGCGGGGCAGCACTGCAGCGGCGCCCTTGAAGGCAGGCGCCCCCCTGCGGTGCTTACCCCGCTTACCGTGTTGGCACGGCCCTGCAAGGCGCTCTCTCTCTCTCTCTCACACACACACTCTTGCAATCAGAATGCCCGAGATTATGACTTGGGTCTTAAAGGGAGGCGCAATTCACTACATAAACAATTCAATTTTCTCAGCCGTGCAAACCCAAAAAGTGGTTCAAAAGGAACTACTGCAGTGAGATCGCCCCTGTGTTCCTCCGCAATTTTGTTTCTGATTTGATCATGGTTTGTTATAAAACATGTAATCTAATTCTTCACACAACATACTACTACTAGTAATTTCTATAACACTACTAAACGTACACAGAGCTGTACACTTGAACATAACGAGACAGTTCCTGTTCGACAGAGCTTACAATCTAATCAGGACAGACAAACAGCACAAATAAGGGAAATACTTAAAGTGGAAATGACAAAACAGACATGGGTAGTGAACAAGTGAATAGGAGTTAAAAGTAGACTCAAAAAGGTGGGCTTTAGGCCTAGTTTTGAAGACGGCCAGAGATGGAGCTTGACGTACTGACTCAGGAAGTCTATTCCAGGTGGATGCAGCAAGATAAAAGGAACGGAGTGTGGAGCTGGCAGTGAAGAGAAGGGTACAGATAAGAGAGAATTAACCAATGAACAGAGTTCCCGGGGAGGAGTGCAGGGAGAAATAAGAGTGGAGAGATACTGAGGAGCCACAGAGTGAATGCACTTGCAAGTCAATAAGCGGAGTTTGAACTGAATGCGGAAATGGATAGGGTGCCAAAGAAGTGACTTGAGGGCTAATATGAGCATAGCGAGACTGGCGGAATACAAGCCGTGCAGCAGAATTTTGAACAGATTGAAGGGAAGACTACCGGCATCACATGGGATATAAAGATGGAATCAATTTTCTTGAATTAACCTTGTTTCTGTCTCTCGGGGGCTGGTTTAGTCTCTCCAAACGGGTTAGTTTTCCACATGAGACATACTCTGTACCCAGGGCCGCCGAGAGACTAGGCCGGGCCCGGGGCAAGGCCGCCCCGCCCCCTCCCCCGTCGCTGCCCCCGTCGCTGCCCCCGCTGCTGCAGTCCACGGTCTCACCTGCCTGCCTCCACGGCTCCGGGCACCCTGCACTCAAGGTGGCAGTCGTAGATCGCCTCTCTTCTGGCCTTCCCTCCCTGTGTCCCACCCTCGTCTGATGTAACATTCGGTTTCCGCAAGGGCGGGACACAGGGAGGGAAGACCCGAAGGGAGGCGATCTGTGACTGCCGCCTCGAATGCAGGGAGCCCGGAGCTGAGGAGGCAGGCAGGTGAGGCCAGGAACTGCAGCGCCGGCGGCCTGACCCGAGCGCTGGGGCCCCCTTGGAGGCCGGCGGAATTTTGTCCCCCCTGCCCCCCCCCCTCTCGGCAGCCCTGTCTGTACCGACCTGTCTCCTCTTCCAGAATTACCACCATAACCTACAAAGCCAGGCCATTCCATGGCATCACGGACAGATCTGCTCTATAGAAGCCATGGCCTACAAAGGCCACACTGATCTCCACACCTGCGGGGATGTGAGAAGCAAGACAGGGCCTTGGTTCTGGCATTCTCCAACAGTGAGATGAAAAGACAGCAAGGCCTAGAAAGTCTTCCCAAGTCCCTCTTGTATTCTAGCTCAGCACTCCTCCTCAGAACTCAGTTTTCAGTGCTTCTCCTGAATCTGGGCCCTTCAGTCATAAGTGCATCAGAAGTTCAGTGTGCCCTAAGCCTTTCTTGTAACACTTGCATTATCACATCCTTTCATCTGCAACAAACTCAACCATCTCTCTAAGAAGCTCTGTCCAAGCTTACATACACACAGAATACATCCAGCAGCAAACATCAATTAAAATAAATAAATATATATTAACAAATCAGCTGGTTCCCTCCCTGGTGCCTGAACAGGAAGCTTGGGAGGAGAGAACATTGTAATCTACACATTGCTTTTCAGGTCTGTTTTTGTGCGATTGGCCTCCATTGTTGTTCTGGTCCCCAGTGTTTGCGAGACATTCCTTTATATAGCTTTTAGGATGATGTCAGAAGCTTTTGAACACTTTCCTGTTTGCTTTTCCCGTAAATCTCTCAATATTTTTTTTTCCAAGTCTGTATCCCTGGATCCAGGATAAAGAGCTCACCAAATCAGTTACAACATACATGAGGAAGCCTGAGAGCTGTGACAGCAGCAGTGAAAGTGCTGGGCTTTCTAAGGTATTGACGGCTACTGAAAAAAAATAGGCAACAATTAACATTACACACAATCAAATAAACATGCAGTAGAATCCTGAATACTCTTTTCTAGGTTGTGAAACCTCTTAATGGACCAAGATGAGAAACAACAGATAAATTATTTTGGTCTGTCTTTCCAATCAGAAGTCAAGGTGGTTTACAACATTTTAATATTCAGGTCCTCTCGTAGACAGTGTACAATCTAAAGCAGTCTCGTTGCCACTCCTTATGATCTTGGGCACATCCCTTAACCCTTCACTGCCTCAGGTACAAACTCAGACTGTGAGCTCTTCAGGGACAGGAAAATACCTATTGGACCTGAAAGTACACAGCTTCAATAGCTTTGGGGCCTGCAGGTGGTTTATAATAAAAACAAATGGGAGATAGTGACTTGCCCAAGGTCTTAAAGGGCGTCAGTGTTTCGCCCAGGCTGCCTGGACAGTGACACCTTCCTCCTCCACAGGTTGGAGGTCCTGTAATGCCTACAGTGAAGAGAAAGACTCACACCATAAGGTACATTTTGCCCCTGAAGCAGCCCTTGCTGGGCAAAACACGGCCATGTCGGGCATACTTTTTAATTAGGTTATTTATTAATAAAGCTTCTGCTTCTTTTATCACTGTGTCTACTCCAACATCGTCATTCCTTTCGGAACTTGCGGACCATTTACTAGGTTGTTTTCTGGGACCGTTATATTGGATATTGGGAAGCCGGGGGCTTGATTAAAAAGAATTTTCAAGCACACCTGGATAGGTTGCCTATATGTAATATCTTATGAACTCCAGAAAGAATCTCTCTTTGGCACGATGCAAGTACTATGGCAAGCTTTAAAAAAAACCACACATTTGAAAGATCCGAGATCATACTCCACATACCCTGGCTACTTCTCACGGTACAGCAGAGCAAACAGCAGACCAATAATTCTAGAAAGTGATAAGAAGGACTTTAATTCAACCAAATAAATACTTATGCCTGACATGGCCATGTTTTGTCAAGAGGCTGTGTCAGAAGTAAAATGTAGGACAAAACAAAATTAAAATCACAAATAATCATATTACATAAAATTAAAAAATTAGAAATTAAAAAAAAAACGTGTAGATGAGATACATAAATTAGATCATGTAAGAACCATGTAAAGCAATTAAAACAAGCAAAAAAAACATCTCACAAAAAATTACATTAAAACTTGCAGCATTAAAGGCTTTATAAAATGATCAAAATGTGGCAAAGACTTTATAACGTGATTAGAGTGTTGCAGGTGGGCAGACTCTCATCAATGTGCATAAAAGTGGCACAGATTTGTGGAACAACTCAATCTTAGTGAATATACAACTACCAACAATATTTTGAACTGGTAACAGTGCATACCTTAGAGAGGTAAAAATCAAACACGCAACTTCCCTCTAGAACAGTCAGGATGAATTCTAAAACAATTACTTCAAATCAATGAGCATCACAGCAAGGTTTCAAAGCTAATTGAAAAAATAGAAATAAAACTGTCAAAAGAATAAAACAAAGCTACTCACAGCCTTGCAGCAAGTCCTCTAGCGTTTCCCCAGCAAATCAAGCAAGCTTTGTTTGTAAAAGTTTATATGTCTACTGGGCAGGTCAAAGGTTACTGTTCAAAGAGTTAAAAAAGAAAAAAAATGATACTAAAAACAATTCAAAACTACAATTGAGGGCAGAGATCAACTATAAAAAAAGGGGAGAACATTCTTAACACATATAAATCACCTCAAGTCCCGACTGAATTCCCCAAGAACCATTTTTGAAAAACTTCAAAATCCGAAATTAAGAGTCACACTCAATGGAGAAACAGATGCCCACCTTAAACCACTAAAAATCTCTGTGAAACGACAAGAAAATTGTTTAAAAACACTAAAACCAACTTAACAATTCTATGCGTTCCGGCAGCCATTTTGTGTGTTTCAATGAAGAACCAATGATGTCATCAGAACCGAGGCCAGCTGGAACGCACTAAAACACAAATCGTTTTCAAAATTACAGTTGTACCCACCTCAAAGCAATATTTATTAATGGACATTTATTATTGATTTGCTGGAGAAACTCTGGAGAACTTGCTGTAAAGAGTAGCTCGGTTTTATTCGACAGTCTTGTTTCTATTTTTTTCAATTAGTTTTGAAACCTTGATGTGATGCTTATTGATTTGATATAATATGTATTCAATTGTAACATGTAATCTGTATGTGTGCTCAGTGTAGAGTCCGATGCTGACCAGTCCAGGGGCAGACTATCAGTGCCCAATGATGAGGGAAGTGGAGACCTCCTCGATGCCGGAGCACACCCAGTGGTAGCTAATATCTGGGCAGCCATCAAGGTTGATGTCGATGTATTGGCCTTCGAGGAGCCAAAAAGCCTCTTCTACTTGACCTGACAAGCCCTCTATGTCCTCAAATGCATTTTCTTATAGAGAGGAGTTAGGGGCATGTTAGGCCCAAGGCACCTGATGCACCAGGAGTGCAAGTCAATCACTGAAATCACCCAATTACATTGGGTGCACCTCTTGAAGCCACTGGAAGTCTTCTTGGACATAGAAAAAAGAATTAAATTCATCTATTTCGGACTACAAAAAGGGGCAGAGTCCAAATCAAGGTCAATGCTCAGGCTTAAGTGGGCCTAACAAGCTGCCAAAAAGAAAGTAAGCGTGAAAAACTGAAAACACTATGAATTAGGAGGGAAAACAACAAAGTGAAATTAAAGAAAAAATGGCAAAACGAGGGGAAAATACCTGCATGGGAAGGCATTGCTAAAGCTGAGGAAAAAGCGCTGAGGGGAGACCACAAAGAGACATCCTCCCTGCTCTGTGGAAAAACGGAGAAAAATGTAGGCAGATAAAGACCATATGGCCTATCCAGTCTGCACAACCATGTCATCTGCTCTGCCCATCACTCCCCTAGAAATCCTATGCACTTGTTCCAAGTTTTCTTGAATTCAGATACTGTTTTCATCTCCACCAGTTTCACTGGGAGGCCATTCAACAAATTCAACACCCTTTCTGTGAAGGAGTATTTCCTCAGGTTACTTCTGAGTCTATCCCCTTTAACCTTCATCCTATGCCCCCTCGTTCCAGAGCTTCCTTTCAAATGAAAGAAACTCACCTCCTGTGCATTTAGGCCGCATAGGTATTTAATTGTCTATCATATCTCCCCTCTCCTGCCTTTCTTCCACAATATACATATTGAGATCTTTAAGTCTGTCTCTATAAGGGTGTCAAGTACAAGAGGATCTTCGCCTCGTCTTTCCGCTATTGGAGTCCTAAGCACTGGAATGCTCTCCCACAACACCTTAAAACTCAAGCGGACCACGCCCTCTTCAAGACGTTGTTGAAGACCTACTTTCTTTGCCAAGACCTACTCCTCACTTTATACCGCTGCTTGATGCACCCTCCCTGGCTCCTACCCTGCTAGTTCACCCTGTTAGATGCTTCTCCCCCTGCATACTCCTTGTATATACTCTTCTAAGTTTTCCTATTCTGTATTTTATTTAATGTTTGTAAGCCACATTGTGCCTGCATGAGTGGGAAAATGTGGGATATAAGTGAACAATAAATAAATAAATAAATACACTTTATGAATATGATAACTGACCATTTTAGTATCCACCCTCTAGACCGACTCCATCCTGTTTATATCTTTTTTTAAGGTGTAGTCTCCAGAATTGTACACAATATTCTAAATGAGGTCTCACCAGAGGGTTTTTGGTTCTTTTTTTTTTTTTTTTTTTTTTATAGGAACATCACCTCCTTTTTCCTACTGGTCATCTGTCTCCCTATGCACCCAAGCATCCTTCTAGCTTTATAAGTACATAAGTATTGCCATACTGGGAAAGACCAAAGGTCCATCAAGCCCAGCATCCTGTTTCCAACCGTGGCCAATCCAGGTCACAAATACCTGGTAAGATCCCAAAAAAGTACAAAACATTTTATACTGCTTATCCCAGAAATAGTGGATTTTCCACAAGTCCTTTTAATAATGGTCTATGGACTTATCCTTTAGGAAGCTGTCCAAACCTTTTTAAAACTCCGCTAAGCTAACCACCTTTACCACATTCTCTGGCAACGAATTCCAGAGTTTAATTACACGTTGAGTGAAGAAAAATGTTCTCCGATTTGTTTTAAATTTACTACATTGTAGCTTCATCGCATGCCCCCTAGTCCAAGTATTTTTGGAAAGCATGAACAGACGCTTCACATCTACCCGTTCAACTCCACTCATTATTTTATATACCTCTATCATATCTCCCCTCAGCCGCCTTTTCTCCAAGCTGAAGAGCCCTAGCTGCTTTAGCCTTTCCTCATAGGGAAGTCGTCCCATCCCTTTTATCATTTTCGTCGCCCTTCTCGGCACCTTTTCTAATTCCACTATATCTTTTTTGAGATGCAGCGACCAGAATTGAACACAGTATTCACCGTCGCCTTTTCTACCTGTTTGGTCACTTTAAGATCATCACATACGATCACACCCAAGTTCTGCTTCTCTATGTGCACAAAGGTTCTTCACCCCTAAAACTGTACCAGTCCATAGGTACTTTCCAGCCCAAATGCATGATCCTTCATTTTTTATCATTAAGTCTAAGCTGCCAAATTCCAGACCATTCCTCTAGCTTCCCTAAGTCCTTCCTTATGTTACCTACATCATCAGGCTATTGCAGATTTTGACAGACCGAGGGACCAGCATCCGCACACGCAAGGCGGGATGCTACTAGAATTTTCTGGAATCACCATACGCTAGTCAGTATCCGCACCAGGCTCTGTCAGATGACATCACCCATATGTGAGAATACAACTGGGCCTGCTTGTCCTTGGAGAAATTATGTATAACTATTTTTGCTAGGACCAAAGCTGCTTGGTCAGCTCTGAGCAGAAGAAACAGACCAGGATATAGCAGACTAACAATAAGTAGGGAACAGAGAGATTCATAGGTAACAAAGAACAGGGCTATGAAACAAGCACTGACCTGGTTTGGCCACTGTTGGAAACAGGATGCTGTGCTTGATGGACCTTTGGTCTTTCCCAGTATGGCAATACTTAGTTACAGGAAACGCCACTATGGATAATGGAAGGCCGCTATATTAAGAGTGTGGAACAAAAAGCTAATAAGGACTCTGAAATCTGGACCAACATCTACTGTACCACAAGAACACAGGTTAGTCTATCTTTTGGTTCTGTTTACCATATCGCCTCTAACGCTGCTTGCGTTAACTTACAAAAATAAATCATCAAATATAGCCCCAGTTGGCTAACATGATAAGCACCATCAATCAGATGTGCAGAGCATGCCCATGGTTATGTTATGTAGGTACAAATTTGTATAATCCTTGCAGCCAGAGTCTCAGTCTTGAGAAAGTTATTTGGATTTAGTACAGAGCATGTCGTCTGAGAACTGTCACCATTCACCGTACAAAGACATCAATAATTCATTCTGCCACCTGATTCACAACAAAAATTATACGAACAGCTCCTATCTGCCACCGAGGTCGGTGCCCTAAATTTACTGTAGATGAATGAACATCAGAAAAGCAACAGGGCTTACAATTACACAATCAATTTCCAACAGGCTCCACTGACCCAATTTCACAGGTTTTAATGGTTGGCAAGACAACACGGCTACACTTGGCTGCGTTTGATTCTTAAATGCTTTATGTGCTGACAAAGGAGTCAGACAGGTTTCTGGGCCACCCTATATCTGCAGAGTAACTGAACTATCAATTTTTAAGGGGTTTTACATATAACATTTTCATTGGCTCTGATTTTGCACATTTTATGAGAGGCATTTGCTTCCCTTCTTCCACTTTTAGGTTTTTAGAGGGAGACTGGTAAGAGCTCATTGGGCACCACAGACTGAAATGAAGGACCCTGAATCCGGACACGAAGTTGGAGTCACGATAACTGTCTTATATAGCTAGAGACACAGAATAGAATAGGGGCAGGCAAACATTTTGCAGCAGAGACTGTCATCCACCCTGTGAAGCAGTAACGGTTCTGGTCCATAAATGTCACTTCTGGGCTGGGGTGAAACGCTGGCACCCCTGCAGATCAAGACTCCTCCTGCCAGAGGAAGCCTCCCCATAGACTATTGTTTTCCCACCTTTGGAACTAACGTACTTAAGTTGCAGCACATCAGTCTTGGACAACAATTAAGTGAACAGCATAAGTGAGCATGTTCAAGAAACATTTACCCATGCTTCCAAACTGGTGGCCCAAATCTAGCCACAGATTATCCACAAAACAGATATGGAGAGAAGACAAAAATGGTGGTAAAGCTGTAAGCTCAAAACTGGACACTACAGCAAGCATAGAAACAGAAAAACGTGTGTGTCATGAGTTAAGAGGCAATGTTCTGTTGTAGATTAGGAATCGGTTATTGGACAGGAAACAAAGGGCAGGATAAAATGGCCACTTTTCTCAATGGAAGAATGCCACAGGGATCTGTACTGGACCAGTGCTATTTAACATTTATAAATGATCTAGAAATCGGAACAAGTGAGGTGATTAAAATTGCAGATGACAAAAAAACTATTCCAAGTTGTTAAAATACATGCAGACTGTGAAAAATTGCAGGAAGACCAAAGGAAATTGGAAGACTAGGCATCCAAATGGCAGATGAAATTTAATGTGGACAAATGCAAAGTGATGCACATTGGGAAGAATAATCCGAATCATAGTTACCTGATGCTAGGGTCCACCTTGGGCTTCAGCACCCGAGAAAGAGATCTAGATGTCATTGTAGTTAATGCACTGAAATCTTTTCCCCGGTGTGCAGCAGCAGCGGCCAACAAAGCAAACAGGATCCTAGGAATTAAGGGATGGTAAATAACACCAAGAACACTCTGTATTGCTCCATGGTGCAACCACACCTTGAGTACTGTGTGCAGTTCTGGTCACCGTATCTCGAAAAAGATAGAGTGGAATTAGAAAAGGTTCAAAAAAAGAGCCACCATGGGGAAAGGCTAAAGAGGTTATGGCTCTTCAGTTTGGAAAAGAGACAGCTGAGAGGAGATATGATTGAGTAGAACGGGTAAAAGTGAATCAATTTTTTACTCGTTCCAAGAGTAGGGGGCATTCAAAGAAGTTACATGGATCTACTTTTAAAAGAAATAAGAAGAACTATTTTTTCACTCAACGAATAGTGAAGCTCTGGAACTTATTGCCAGAAGATGTGGTAACAGCGGTTAGCATATCTGGGCTTAAAAAAAGGTTTGGACAAGTTCCTGAAGGAAATGTCTATAGTCTGCTATTGAGACAGACATGGGGAAGCCACTGCTTGCCCTGGATTGGTAGCATGGAATGTGCTACTATTTGGGTTTCTGCCAGGTACTTGTGACCTGGATTGGCCACAGTTGGAAACCGGATACTAGGCTAGATGGACCATTGGTCTGACCCAGTATGGCATGTTCTTATGACTCAATAAGGCTTGCATCCCATTCTGAGGCCTGCCGACAAACTTGTGTTAACATAAGTGTTGGGGGCGTCCTGAAAGCTGTGGCGAAGGCATTGATTTAATTAATGCAGAGTTATGGTCACTACTGCATTTTATAGTGTAGCCAAGAGAGGGAGCAAAGTACAAACAAAAGTCCAAAAACCAAAACAAAAAGTACCAAGGGCCTTCAAAACGAGGGGAAAAATAAAACCTTTAATCATGTGTTTAGATAAGACAATCCTTGAATGGACCCGACACTACTGCATTTTAACAGCACAGTTGATAATGTGGAATGTAATTAGCTACACTTTTGGAGGAGTAGATGACTGATACATGCAACTGTTAATGTGGTAAATAACATGAACGTAACGACCACCATGTTATCTGCAAGATGCAGTTTCTTCCCATTACCACCATACCTCGCCTCTTAAACATTTCCATAACATATGTTTACAACGATCAACAGTGCATGCTAACAGTTAACATACTGCCATATTAGCCGTTAACATCCACTAAAAGCCACGTTAAACACCTAATACAGCTTTGTAAATCATCCACGGAGAGGCCACGATATACATGTCAGACCTTGGAATGCCCTCCCGCGGGAGGTGGTGGAGATGAAAACGGTAACGGAGTTCAAACATGCGTGGGATATGCATAGAGGAATCCTGTGCAGAGGGAATAGATCCTCAGAAGCTTAGCTGAAATTGGGTGGCGGAGCAGTTGAGGGGAAGAGGGGGTGGTGGTTGGGAGGCGAGGATAGGGGTGGGCAGACTTATACGGTCTGTACCAGAGCCGGTGATGGGAGGCGGGACTGGTGGCTGGGAGGCGGGAAATACTGCTGGGCAGACTTATATGGTCTGTGCCCTGAAAAGGACAGGTACAAATTCAAGGTAAGGTATACACATATGAGTTTGTCATGGGCAGACTGGATGGACCATGCAGGTCTTTATCTGCCGTCATCTACTATGTTACTATGTTACTATGTTACCTACCAGCAAGAAATACAAAAAGTTCTTCACGCACTTTCTTGAACCTCCATTACCCCAACTGTAAGAGACTAAAATGCAAATCATTATATGCATCCAGCTTCTCATACATTTGTACGCAACGTTGGAATGCACTACTGATTGCCTTAAAATCAACATATGATCTGACAACTTTCCGGAAGTCGCTGAAAACTAGCTTATTCAACGAGACTTATAGAAAGAATCCTTCATAAAAGAATTACCATCAAATCTGTATTAGAACTAATCAACATCAAAACTCCTTAATTTGGCTACTTTAATTTCACTATTATTATTTAGTTTTATACTTTATCCTACATTTTAGATATCTAATATGTATTAATTATTTCTTTACTTCCAATTTTCTTGACATCTTATGCATCTTTATTGTAATAATACTCTGTTCTCCTCATTCCGTTAATGGTGATTGCCATTGCGGCATAACGTAAGCCACATTGAGCCTGCAAAGAGGTGGGAAAATGTGAGATACAAATGCGGCAATTAAATAAATAAATAGGTCTTGTGTCTATGGGAAAACTCTATGATGGATCTGTATATTAAGATGTTTTACAATGTCAGCACAATACACAGTAAGTAGTATACCACGCCATTAATATGTACTGTTATTTGAATACTAGTAAGAAATGCCCGTTTCTGGCAAAAATGAAACGGGCGCTAGCAGGGTAATCCCCCCCCCCGTCCTCCCTCCCGAGTTGCATACACCCCCTCCGTGCCTCCGTTCCGAGTTGCACACCTCTCCTCTTCGTCCCTTCGTCTCTCAGTGACGTGGTTGCGAGGGCCGCCCCGCCCTCAACGTCATCGCGTTTTGATGCGAGGGCCGCCCCGTCCTCAACATCATCGCGTTTTGACGCGAGGGCGGAGCTACAGTGACTGGAGCCTGCAGGCCAAACCGGATATCTCGGGCGCCTCAAGTTTCCGGCTTGAGGCTTCAAAGTGCCTTTTATATATATAGATTTTTCTGCTGAACTAGTCTATTGCCTATGTTCAGAATGTTCTTGCTGTTCACCATCTTGGTGAATTTTTAGATTTATTTATTGCATTTGTATCCCACATTTTCCCACCTATTTGCAGGCTCAATGTGGCTTACAGAGTTTGGTTGTGACATAATCATTCCATGATATCAGATACAATTAGTAATGTACAAAGATTCGGTGAGGGAGGAGAGAAGGAAGGTTAGGCAAGATACAAGGTGGACTGTAGTAATTGGGTGAGTTGGTGAGGCAGTAAATAAATCCAAATAAATAAATATACCCGAGCTCATTTCTTTCCTAATGTGTCACTGAAAATTAACTCCAAACTCTTATTACACTAAGTCGACACTCAGAAGTCATGATTTCGAACATTTTCGCTTCCTGGGTGCTCATTCCAGGAATGGTAGGCTACAGTGTACAAAATTGTTGAAACAGCCCCACCTCAACTCAACTCTTGCACTTAGTCCCTTACTAGAAAGACCTTTATCTGAAGCATCTTTTAAGTTTTAGCTATTCGTCTCAACCCTAGGATTTACTGGAAGTAAAAACTTATCCCGTAGCTACCCCATACCATTTAGATCAAGGACATTCCCTCTCTCAGCCAACCCTTAACTGCTGGCCTAAGCAAGAATATGTGGCAGACCACCATGCAGATTTTAAACATACAGTAGATCAAAAATAAAAACTATTTGGTTATAGCCTCAAGCTATATAAGTTTAACAAGTAATAAGGCATCACAGTAAGACATGGAAAAAGATTCAGGCCAGTGACTCATCCCAAGAACTGTGCTAGAGCAGTGCTGGGTGGAAGAGGCGGGCTACTCAGAAAGGCTTCGTTTCTTCATGAGCAGTCAAGTGCTGAGAAAAAATTACTGTGTCTGATGCCATGTAATTATCTACCAAAATATCTCCCCAGCAACTAAGTTTAGAAATAGCTCACAAAGGCTTAAACTCATCCTGTCTCACGAGAATTAGGCTGCGTGGCAGGGGAGGTGCAGGAAACCCTTTCACTGCCGAGGATGTGGCTTTCAAGCCTTAAGAGTTGCTCCCTGAAAAACGTTTTTAAGGCCACACTGACAGAGGTTAAGTACCCCAATGCAAAGACAAAGCTTTACAAGGATGCCAGCAGATTTTCAGGAATTTAAAGTGGAATATTAGTCTGATTTACTTCAGTTAAGACCTTACACCATTTTTAAACCATTTGTTTGTGCCTGTAGGTTTGTTTTTTTTTTTTAGTTCCACTTACTTCTGGGAAAATCATAACCCACTATTATCTGGGTGTACAGTGAATACTAAGATTTTCCCTCTTACTCCCCCCACTTTCCGTGCTCTCTAGTCCAGCTACTGAACCATGGTTTTCTCCAGATTCTTCAACCGCACGTAGTACAAAAAACAGAAGAAACCAGTCCTCGCAAGGAAATCAACAAGAAACAAAACAGCAAAGATGACCAACAAAAGCAAAAAACAAAAAATATAAAAAAAATAAAATATATATAATATATAAAAAACGTCAACATTTAAAATTAATCATAAAATATGTATTTAAAAGATGAATCCATCAAAATCAAAAAATTACATAAAAAAAGACGACACTTTGGATGTAAAAATGAAGAATCAACTTTATTAGCCAAACTGTAGCAGGGAGAAAGGGACTCGACACAGCTGTGTTTCGGCCGTACTGGCCTGCAACAGGAGTCTTCTCTGTCGTCTGTTGATTATTAATTCTATCCAAATGTAAAAACAATATGTGTGTCAATAAACTGAAGCTGTAGCGCTCAATTGTACTGGAAACAAAGTTGTTGAGCACTACAGCTTCAGTTTATATTTTAAATACATATTTTATGATTAATTTTAAATGGTGACGTTTTTTATATATATATTTTTTATTTTTATATTTTTTGTTTTTGTTGGTCATCTTTGCTGTTTTGTTTCTTCTTCTTCTTTCTCCAGATTCTGACATAAAAGTACTCGAGATAGCAAGGAGATACTCTTCAGTAATGACCAACACTCCTTCCCTCTTAGGGACTGTGAATGTTGTATCCACCCAGTTGGCAAGGAAAGAGGCAGGTCTGGATCACCACAATGCCAGTCTTACCGCCTTCATGTTGTCATGATTTCCCCAAGCTGGTTCTCAACAAGGCAGAGCCAAGGAAACCGAGGAGCCCCCCCCCCCCCCCCCCCCCCACACACACACACACACACTCTCTCAGAACGCAAACTACAGTGCCCAAAGGATGCAATGAGTAAAATCTCCCTCTGGCTTACTTTTTTTTTTTTTTTTGTGAGGAAGGAGAAGTCCAGAGAAGTTCAGCTACAAGGAAGGGGGGGGGGGGGGAGGAGGGACCTGGCACCAAGTGTACCCCCAAACCAGCTGCCTAAAATGTCCAGCACCCCCAAGCTCAACCAGACTGAGACACAGAAAGGGAGCGAACAACCAGCTGAGCCCAGAAGAGCTGGGACACCACCCACCACCTGCTAGAGATAGAGGAATCCTAGCTGGCTGAGGCAAAGACTGTCCGCAAACGAACCTTTTCCGGAGATGGGAAGATGGTAGAACGAGAGGACATGAAATGAGATTGAAGGGGGGCAGACTCAGAAAAGATGTCAGGAAGTATTTTTTCACGGAGAGAGTAGTGGATGCTTGGAATGCCCTCCCGCGGGAGGTGGTGGAAATGAAAACGGTAACGGAATTCAAACATGCGTGGGATAAGCATAAAGGAATCCCGTGCCGAAGGAATGGATCCTCAGGAGCTTAGTCAAGATCGGGAGGCGGGGCTGGTGGTTGGGAGGTGGGGATAGTGCTGGGCAGACTTATACGGTCTGTGCCAGAGCCGGTGGTGGGAGGCAGGGATAGTGCTGGGCAGACTTATACGGTCTGTGCCAGAGCCGGTGGTGGGAGGCAGGGCTGGTGGTTGGGAGGCAGGGATAGTGCTGGGCAGACTTATACGGTCTGTGCCAGAGCCGGTGGTGGGAGGCGGGGCTGGTGGTTGGGAGGCGGGGATAGTGCTGGGCAGATTTATACGGTCTGTGCCAGAGCCGGTGGTGGGAGGCGGGGATAGTGCTGGGCACACTTATACGGTCTGTGCCCTGAAGAGCACAGGTACAAATCAAAGTAGGGTATATACAAAAAGTAACAAATATGAGTTATCTTGTTGGGCAGACTGGATGGACCGTACAGGTCTTTTTCTGCCGTCATCTACTATGTTACTATACATGGGCAGATTTCAGCCTTTATCTCCACCTGCAAGTAGACTGACATAGCCCACTCTTCAAGGGCTCATTTGTTGCTAGATTTAATGGAAAGACTCTTGCTCTACACACCATTGATGCGTTCTCCTCTTCCCCCCCCCCCCAAACCTCCCCCAGTGAGCCTTGCATACCACTCTCAGAAAAGCCTGGGAGGCACCCAAAAAAAGTTGGAGAGGTTCCTGAATCAAGTTTGACCGTCTTCGGTTACAACCCTGCAACGACCCCATAGAGTCAGTCAAAGTGGATCTAATAATCAAGTCTGTTGATTAAGGATAACCTGGCATGGGTTATACCTATTTTGGATTAAGACAACTCCATTCTGAATGCTCAGCAGCAACATCTAGTAATCAGAATGTGTTGTCCCCGTCCCCCCACCCCACTTGATCTTCAGAAAATACTGAAATTTTTGACCCCTTGTTGAGGACTATCTGGGCTGGGCTGACTTGTTAAGAGGGTATAAAAATAACAGGAAAACTCTTGGGTAGACGCAAATGAAGGCTCGTGGTATTGTAGTCCATCAACCAGCAGAGGGAGAAAGAGAGCACACTTTTTTCAGTGCCTCATACCAGCTTGCTCCACTGCCTCTCTTCAGTATTTGAAGCTTCCAAAGCGGTATGGCAAACCGCAATGGGAATAACAAAAGCTTTCCTCACAGCGAATGATGGCCCTACAACAAAGCTCCAAAATGTGCGTCCCTCCTGGCAGCCACATCCAGCCTGTAATGTCGGGCAAAAGCCCAAAAGATTCTGGAAACTCCTCCTCAACAAAGGAGGGCAAGAAAATAGGTTGGTTTAGGTGAAACGCTGAAACCACCTTAGCCAAGCTGGACAAGGTGCACGCACGGGAGGATGGAGCCGAAGCACCCCTCTACGAAACCGTGCCACATCCAGATGAGCAGCTTGGAGGAGATGGCTGAGGGGAGATACGATAGAGGTCTATAAAATAATGAGCGGAGTTGAACGGGTAGACATGAATCGTTTGTTTACTCTTTCCAAAAATATTAGGACTAGGGGGCATTCGATGAAGCTACAAAAATGGCCACAAGTAGCATAGTCAATCCTATGTAAAAGAGGTCCTTAGATATTCCCTCCCAATGCTCAGAAACAGTGCATAAACTAAACCCCGCCCTTACCGCTGAAAACCTAAAGCCAGCTACAAGCTTGCTTTAGGGTGTCTGAAAAGAGATTCTAAGGTACTACATTCCCGCAAATCCCGACATGGATGTCCTGGTCACCAGTTCCGGAGGTAGCAGCTCCACATTATCTTGAGGAGGCAGAGGGACAGCAGACAGCTGGCAGCCCGCAAGCCGGCTCACGGCTGGGGAAAGAAGCCAACGGGCTGCGACCGGAACTTTATTGATAGGGGATAGATTCTAGCCTGGACCTCTTTCGGAAGGCGCCTCCTTTCGCACCACTAATCAGCGTCAGGGAGCCGTAGAGGGAAGAGGGGGGTCTGAAAAATAACTTCTCAATGCTCAATGGTAACAGCGCATATATAATCTGCATGCTATTAGTGTTGAGTACTGCAGAAAAACTAACAGGCCAAACTAAAAATAGTCAAGCTCATCAGAGCACTGCTCTAATTGGCTTTTGTATTTACTTCTTTATTTGACTTCAAGTGCCTTCAGTAACCTCAAGATAAACTGTTTACCTTTGGGCATTATGCGATGCATAGCTACTGAAAGGAAAAATATGGAGTCACTGTAGTATGTTCCGGATCCCGCACTGAAGTGCTTCTGCATAGCTTCAACTATTGGAAACAGCTTTTCCGTCAATGTATTCACATCGTGAAAGATGACCTGTTGGATAAAATAGACGAAGATATTAAAATGGCTCTTTACCTTTCAGATCTACATACAGAAAACACAAAGGGCAGTATTTTCATTGGATACATCTTCCTAGGATCAATTCTGATATATCAACCAAATGAGTATATACACTAATTCTTCTTATGTAGCATCTAAATACATAAAACGTGGAATACTTCCTCAACACCACATCAGTACCATGCCAAACTTAGAACAAGCATCTGGTAACCATAACAAACATTATTCCATGAATAAAATCACCAGGATACTGGAGAAATGTTACACTCACGTCTTACGTGAATTATATTATTATCCAAACCTGATTCAACCTAGCTCTAAATCAACCGAAGAAACTTGCCCAAGTTGTTCACAGCTTTTTCTAATTTAGTTTCATTACATTCTGCTAGCGACTTTGCTGCCTTTATTTATTTTTAAGATTCGGACTATTTGGATGGAATAGCCGATGCCTCCGTTTCACGCAAGCAAAAACGTCTAGCTTTTTCCCTTTTTTGATACAGCTGGTCCTCTAGATGTGACTCGGACTGAGAAGCCTGCTAGTCCTCCCCCACCTACTCCTTAGCCAGCTTTTAATTACTATTACTACTAATATTTATGATTTCTACAGCACTGTACACAAACCCGTAAGACACAGTCCCTGCTTAACAGGGACAAGCAGCAGTAGACACAGCATTGAAACTATCCTAATTGCTTTAAAATATGACATATTTGCTACTGTTGATGCAGAGAAATCTGTTCTTTTGGTCTTTTTAGACCTTTCTACTGTGTTTAATTGATCATCAGTTTTTCATTTGTCATCTGATAGGACTTAGGATAGCAGACACTGTCCTAAATTAGATATGGGGGGAAAAAACCCCCAAAAACCAATTCTCAATCTTTAGGGCACAGGAGGACTCTTTTTCTAGTAACTACCAGGGGCGTAGCTA
This sequence comes from Microcaecilia unicolor, assembly GCF_901765095.1. Taxonomy (NCBI): domain Eukaryota; kingdom Metazoa; phylum Chordata; class Amphibia; order Gymnophiona; family Siphonopidae; genus Microcaecilia; species Microcaecilia unicolor. Next base: position 207,915,635 of record NC_044040.1, on the reverse strand, counting down.
CGGGTGGGCCTGGGTAATTTCAGTTCTGGCCCGCCCACCCACTTTTCCTTACGGCACTGCCCTGACGTAAGAGACGGGCGGAGCCTGCAGAGCCAGCAGCCAATGCTTCGAGGCTGCCTGCGGTGCCGCGTTTTTTAAAAAACATTTTTTCTTGTCGAGTCGTCGTTTGCGTTGGCGCTCAGCTCAGTCAGCTGAGCGCTTCTTCTTTTTGTAGCGCCGGCCCTGCTGCTCATCAGGCAAAGCAGCAGTGGCCGGCAATGGGAGCTGGGGCTGGTGGGCCTGAATCGGGAGAGGGAAAACGGATGGGAGGGTGGCAGAGAAAGAGGGAAAACGGATGGGAGGGTGGCAGAGAAAGAGGGAAAACGGATGGGAGGGTGGCAGAGAAAGAGGGAAAACGGATGGGAGGGTGGCAGAGAAAGAGGGAAAACAGATGGGAGGGTGGCAGAGAAAGAGGGAAAACAGATGGGAGGGTGGCAGAGGGAAACAGATGGGAGGGTGGCAGAGAAAGAGGGAAAACAGATGGGAGGGTGGCAGAGAAAAACAGATGGGAGGGTGGCAGAGAAAGAGGGAAAACAGATGGGAGGATGGCAGAGAAAGAGGGAAAACAGAAGGATGGGGAGAGAAAGAGGGAAAACAGATGGGAGGATGGCAGAGAAAGAGGGAAAACAGATGGGAGGATGGCAGAGAAAGAGGGAAAACGGAAGGATGGGGAGAGAAAGAGGGAAAACAGATGGGAGGATGGCAGAGAAAGAGGGAAAACAGATGGGAGGATGGCAGAGAAAGAGGGAAAACAGATGGGAGGATGGCAGAGAAAGAGGGAAAACAGATGGGAGGATGGCAGAGAAAGAGGGAAAACAGATGGGAGGATGCAGAGAAAAGGGGAGAGACTGGAAGGATGTGGAAAGAGAAGGGACACTGAACAGAAAAGGGTAGAGAGATAGACTGGTTAGAAGGAGGGAGAGAGACATTAGATGGAAGGATCAGGAGAGAGGGTAGATGGGTAGAAGGATGGGGAGAGAAAGAGGGAAGACACTGGATGGAAGGGTAGGGAGAAAGAGGTGACACAGGATGGAAGGATGAGAAAGAAAGAGGGGAGACGGAAGGATGGGGAGAGAGAGGGGAGACGCTGGAAGGATGGGGAGAGAAAGAGGAGAGCTGCTGCATGGAAAGGGGGAGTAGTGAAAGATTGGAGAATAAGAGGAAGGGGCATGGGGAGAACAAGGGTGAGAAAAAGATAAAAAGCCATAAGTAGATGAAGGAAATTAAAGAATGGATAGTAAGAATGAATTAAATCTGGACACAGAGAGAGGCAGAAAAATATTGAAGAAAGCAAAGAAAAAGGAGAGAAAAATGAGAAATGGCCAGGAAACCGTGGCAGAAGAGTTAAGCGAAAACGAAGGAAAGCAGAATCTAGAGACTGGGAGCGACACAATGAGAAAAAGTAAACGGCCATACAAGAAAGGTAAAGAAAATAATTTTATTTTTAATTTAGGATAAAGTAATATGGTACCTGTGTTAATGAAGTTTCAGAGACCAATACTTCCTTCCTTAGGTCAGGCGAGGATACCGTAACAGCATTATACTGGCCTGAGGCAGGAGGTTTTGGCCTCTGAAAGCTCACTGAAAAGGATTAGGCTATTAAATAAATTGTCTGAAATCTGATGCACTGAAAAGCAGCACTTTACCCTGTGTGACAAATGCATCTGAGTGTGACTAAATTTTGCTGGGGGGGGGGGGGGGTAGAGAGAAAATTTTGTGCCCACCCACTTTCGGTTCAGGCCCACCCAAAATTGGCAGTCTGGCTACGCCACTGGTTACTACTACTACTATTTAGCATTTCTATAGCGCTACAAGGCGTACGCAGTGCTGCACAAACATAGAAGAAAGACAGTCCCTGCTCAAAGAGCTTACAATCTAATAGACAAAAATAAAGTAAGCAAATCAAATCAATTAATGTGTACAGGAAGGAGGAGGAGAGGAGGGTAGGTGGAGGCGAGTGGTTACGAGTCAAAAGCAATGTTAAAGAGGTGGGCTTTCAATCTAGATTTAAAGGTGGCCAAGGATGGGGCAAGACGTAGGGGCTCAGGAAGTCTATTCCAGGCGCAGGGTGCAGCGAGACAGAAGGCGCGAAGTCTGGAGGTGGCAGTAGTGGAGAAGGGAACAGATAAGAAGGATTTATCCATGGAGCGGAGTGCACGGGAAGGGGTGTAGGGAAGGATGAGTGTGGAGAGATACTGGGGAGCAGCAGAGTGAGTACATTTATAGGTTAATAGAAGAAGTTTGAACAGGATACGAAAACGGATAGGGAGCCAGTGAAGCGACTTGAGGAGAGGGGTAGTATGAGTAAAGCGACCCTGGCGGAAGACGAGACGGGCAGCAGAGTTTTGAACCGATTGGAGAGGGGAGAGGTGACTAAGTGGGAGGCCAGCAAGAAGCGGATTGCAGTAGTCTAAACGAGAGGTGACAAGGGTGTGGATGAGGGTTTTGGTAGAGTGCTCGGAAAGAAAGGGGCGGATTTTACGGATGTTGTAAAGTAAGAAACGACAGGTCTTGGCGATCTGCTGGATATGAGCAGAGAAGGAGAGAGAAGAGAGTCAAACATGACCCCAAGGTTTTGAGCTGAGGAGACAGGGAGAATGAGAGAGCCATCAACAGACATAGAAAACGGGGGGGTGTGGGGAGGTGGGTTTGGGGGGAAAAATGAGAAGCTCGGTTTTGGTCATGTTTAATTTCAGGTGGCGTTGAAACATCCAGACAGCAATGTCAGACAAGCAAGTTCTTATCCTTTATCCTGTGGAGTCTCAAAGGGCTGGGTTCTGGCTTAACTATTTTTAACTTTTTTTTCTTAGTCCTTTGGCCACCCCCGTCATAGTGTCACTGGCTATTTCCATGCCAGTAACATGCAACTGCTTTACTAAATGGATTACACTCCACTTGACCTCTCTCAATTAAAATGGATGTTTAGACGCAGAGGCTTAATATTAAATCAATTGAAATCTACAGCCATCTGGGTTTATGGCCAACATCTTGTCACCATTGATTTTAAGAAGCATTATTGAACTGCAGGATAGTTCAGTTATTCTAGGTATTCTCTTGGATAAGGAATTGTCATTTGATTCACGTATTAAACAAGGAGCGAAGGTGTGCTTCATTTCTTAGGCACATCTGTGCTATTAGCGCATTTTTGCGTCTTAAGGATTTTTTTTTTTTTGTTACATTTGTACCCTGTGCTTTCCCACTCATGGCAGGCTCAATGCGGCTTACATGGGGCAATGGAGGGTTAAGTGACTTGCCCAAAGTCACAAGGAGCTGCCTGTGCCTGAAATGGGAATCGAACTCAGTTCCTCAGGACCAAAGTCCACCACCCTAACCACTAGGCCGCTCCCCACTGTTGCTACTATTTGAGATTCTACATGGAATGTTGCTATTCCACTAGCAACATTCCATGTAGAAGGCGGCCCTTGCAGATCACCAATGTAGCCGCGCAGGCTTCTACATGGAATGTTGCTAGTGGAATAGCAACATTCCATGTTGAATCTCCAATAGTATCTATTTTATTTTTGTTACATTTGTACCCTGCGCTTTCCCACTCATGGCAGGCTCAATGCGGCTTACATGGGGCAATGGAGGGTTAAGTGACTTGCCCAGAGTCACAAGGAGCTGCCTGTGCCTGAAGTGGGAATCAAACTCAGTTCCCCAGGACCAAAGTCCACCACCCTAACCACTAGGCCACTCCTCCACTTGTGTATGTATTTGAACTCATCATATAATGAAATTAAACTGGTTTCTCTTAAGCACCAGCATCAATACTGTTGTAAAGTACTATGCTTAGAAGTGTGCGCATGCAATCCTTTTTCTCATTGATCAACATCTGCTTTCTATATTTTTCTGCATGAAGTATAAATTGTGATGTAAGACATAAGCATCGCCACAGTGGGACAGACCAAAGGTCCATCTAGCCCAGCACCCTGTCTCCAACAGTGGCCAATCCAGGTCACAATCACCCGACAAGATCCACGGAGCAAAGCATTTTGTACTGCTTGTCCCAGGAATAATGGATTTTTCCCTACGTTCCTTTAATAACATTCTGTGGCCTTTTCCTTCAGGAAGCCGTCCAAACCTTTTTAAACTCTGCTAAGCTAACCGCCTTAACCACATTCTCCGGCAACGAATTCTAGAGTCGAATTACGCGCTGAGTAAAGAAAACTATTCTCTTATTTGTTTTAAACTTACTGCACTCCAGCTTCATCGCATGCCCCCTTGTCCTAGTATTATTGGAGAGCGTAAACAGACGCTCCATATCTATCTTTTCCACTCCACTCATTATTTTATATACCTCTATCATATCACCCCTCAGCCGCCTTTTCTCATGCAATCCCTTTTCTCACTGATCAACAATCTGCTTTCTATATTTTTCTGCATGAAGTATAAATTGTGATATTGACACATAGGGCAGAAGTACATCACAGGGTTTCATTGTTCGTGCTAATATCCAAGTTCCATACTCACCTCGCCAATGTCTTTGTGTCAGTTATAGCCACACTGTGGGAACAGCTTCCCTCACACTTGAAAGATCAGAGTCTACATACTCAAAGTTCAAGTTTAGCTTAATCATTTTTTTAAATGGCTTACCAGGATGCACTTTATTTTCCTGTAATGTAGGGTTCAGGTTGGTCATTTGGGATAAGCAATGATGTTCAGACAAACCAAACAGCAGCAGTGACCCAAGGAAGGAGAAACACAGCAAGAGTTTATCCAAATGTCAACTTTAATGGAAACAGGCCCCAACCTGGCCAAGTTTCGGAAAAACCTTCTTCAGGGATCACATAGGTTTCCACAATATATTCACAGATTCAATTGCAATTGTTACTTCATTGATGCTATTCTATCCTATATAATAAAACTCACCCTGAACGTTCTGAGGACACCGACGTCACTGTCAGTACCTGCGGGCACTTCCTTCCGGTTCGAAGGGTTCATGGTGGTGAAGCCAACGAAATCGCTGTGTCTGGGCCCCGCCCTTGTGTCAAACGTGATGACGTCGAGGGCGGAGCAATGGCGTCAGTGGGTTTACAACCAACAAGGACTCGGGAGATGAAGGTGGCATCCGTTGACGAGGTCCGGAACAATGGCGGTCAGTGGCTTCACAACGCCGAAGGGGTGGGTAGGGAGGGAGGGGGGGGGGGGTAAGGGAGGAAAACCTTGCTAGCGCCCATTTCATTTGCTCCAGAAACGGGCATGTTTTACTAGTGTTTTAATAGTTTAGGTATATGTGCATACATGAGTAGGGCAACAGCACTATTGCAATATATTTTTTTAGACGTTTGGATAATTTTTATTACTTTTTTTTATAATTTGAATAAACACTTTTGCAATTGGTCATAGTTGTATTTTGAATACATACTAATTAGGGATAGCATGAAAACCAGACTCCAGTTTGACACCCCTGCTCTAGACTATCAGGAACTGACCCTGTCAACCATGAGTAGGCAACCTCGGTCCTCGAGGACAGCAACTCAGTTGAGTTTCCAGATTTTCCCAATAAAATGGAGGCAGTGCATGCAAATAAGATTCCATGCACCTTCATTGGGGAAATCCTGAAACCCTACTGGGTTGTGGGGCCCTCAAGGACCGAGATTGCCCACCCCTGCTCTAAATGAATGGTTATACTTGTTTTTGAAGTTACATCTTTTAATGCAGCATCTCTCAAGCCATTTCTGGAGTATCCTTAATAAATATGAAGTTACTGCTGGGGAAAGCACTTTGTGACAGTTCAATTATGCAACAATTTGAGATAAATGATTTTTTTAAATATATTTAACATTTTTTTTTATTTTTGTTACATTTGTACCCTGCGCTTTCCCACTCATGGCAGGCTCAATGCGGCTTACATGGCGCAATGGAGGGTTAAGTGACTTGCCCAGAGTCACAAGGAGCTGCCTGTGCCTGAAGTGGGAATCGAACTCAGTTCCTCAGGACCAGAGTCCACCACCCTAACCACTAGGCCACTCCTCCACTGTTGCTACTATTTGAGATTCTACATGGAATGTTGCTATTCCAACATTCCATGTAGAAGTCGCCCCTTGCAGATCACCAATGTAGCCGCGCAGGCTTCTGCTTCTGTGAGTCTGACGTCCTGCACGTACGTGCAGGACGTCAGACTCACAGAAACAGAAGCCTGCGCAGCCTTCTACATGGAATGTTGCTAGTGGAATAGCAACATTCCATGTAGAATCTCCAATAGTAGCAACATTCCATGTAGAATCTCCAATAGTATCTATTTTATTTTTGTTACATTTGTACCCTGCACTTTCCCACTCATGGCAGGCTCAATGCGGCTTACATGGGGCAATGGAGGGTTAAGTGACTTGCCCAGAGTCACAAGGAGCTGCCTGTGCCTGAAGTGGGAATCCAACTCAGTTCCTCAGGACCAGAGTCCACCACCCTAACCACTAGGCCACTCCTCCACAGATAAAGTTTTGTAGCACTACTGTTAAGATGATTTTCATCGGAAACTATAGTTTCCCAGCAGTAGCAATATGGGTATGTACTGAGCACCATAATATTACAAATTAAATATTGACTATTTAATTAGGTTAATATTAAAATACAGAATCAACAAAAATGTTTGAATAATAAATATGCATGAGATATTTGCACGCAATGGAGGCAATACATGCAAATGTATTTCATGCATATTCATTGTACATATCCTGAAAACTTTACCAATGTTCATTGGGGAGATGTATGAATTTTCACAGAAAATTTCATCAAAATCCGTGATGGTCGTGCAGGGACCACCAGACCACTTCACATGGAATGACCCATATATTTGTAGCCCTCTTCCTGTCTTTGGTAATCAGCTCAATTGGTACCACAGAACACCATGACGGACAGTGAAACAGTCAGAACTGAGTCACTCAGCAGTCACAGATTACGCATCCTGGGGCTGGCACTGCATTTGGTGATCAAGACACATAGAAACATGGCAGCAGATAAGGGCCAAATGGCCCATCCAGTTTGCCCATCCTCAGTAACTCTTCCTTTTCTAAGGGATCCCACATGCCTGTCTGACACTTTCTTAAATTCTGATACAATCCTCGTCTCCACGGCCTCCACCGGGAGGCCATTCCATGCATTTTTTTAAATTTATTAGGATTTATTTACCGTCTTTTTGAAGGAGGTCACTCAAGGCTGTGTACAGTATGAGTAAACCAAACATGAGCAAGAGAATTACAGCAGTGAAAATATTCAAATAAAATACAAGCGTATGGCATAGTATACTACTTACAATATCAACACAATACACAACAGAACATTTTAATTGATAGTGTAGGGTATAAGCACAGATGGAACAAATAGATAGGTAAGAGAATAAGGTGACTAATTTAAAGAAAGGTGAACATGACGTCAGAGAGATGGCTAAATATTATCACCACTTTACTACTATAGCTACTATAAATCACTTCTATAGCGCTACCAGTCGTACGCAGCGCTTTACAATTGAACACGAAGAAGAAACTCCCTGCTCAAAAGAGCTTACAATCTAAATCAGGACAAACAGACAGGACCAAAAAGGATAGGGGACGGACACATAAGGATAAGATAAAAGTTACAAGTCAGGAGTTGAAAGCAGCATCAAACAGGTAGGCCTTTAGCCCGGATTTGAAGGCAGCCAGGGATGGAGCTAGACGTAATGGCTCAGGAAGCCTATTCTGTGAAAGAGTATTTTCTTAGATTCTCCTAAGCCTATTTCCTCTTAACTTCATCCTATGCCCCCTCATTCCAGAGTTTTCATTCATTTGAAAAAGGTTCACCTCCTGTACATTAACACCACTGAGGTATTTAAACGTCTCTACCATATCCCCCCTCTCCCGCATCTCTTCCAGTGTATACATGTTGAGGTTATAAGCCTGTCCTTATCTGTTTTATGACAGAAACAGATTACTAATTTTGTAGCCGCCCTCTGAACCAACTCCACCTTGTTTACATCTTGTTGACAGACTTGCACATGGTACTCTAAATGGGGCATCACCAGAGACTTGGTGCTTGCCCTGACAAGAGACTACATGATTTCCTTTTCAGCTTTGAAAAGAGATGGCTGAGGAGAGATATATAATTGAGGTCTACAAAATCCCGTGTGGTGCAGAATGGGTAGAAGTAAATCGATTTTTCACTCTTTCAAAAAGTACAAAGACCAAGGGCCACTCAATGATGTTACATGGAAATACTTTTAAAACAAGTAGGAGGAAATATTTTATTCACGCAAAGAATAGTTAAGCTCTGGAATTTGCTGCTGGAGAATGTGGTTAACAACAATTAGCATATCTGGGGTTAACAAAAAAAAAAAAGGTTTGGACAAGTTCCTGGAGGCAAAGTCCATATATTATTGCTTCAGGATGGTGAAATGGAATGTTGCTACTATTTGGGTTTCTGCCAGGTCCTTGTGACCTGGATTGGCCACTGTTGGAAGCAGGATACTGGGCTAGAGGGACCATTGGTCTGATCCAGTATGGCTATTCTTAAGTTTTCCTTTTCAGAGAAAACATGCAGTCAGCATGCCTCTAGAGAAAGCTTTTCATTGGAATGCTCCCTGTAGATTTTCCATTAACCTTCAATTAGGCAGCTAGTATTTGGAAGAAAGAATGTCCAATTCCCCACTACATATTTACCGCTCTTGATTCCTATCATTAAGTACCGTCCACCAACAAGCTCCTGGCAAGAAACCCCATCATGACTGGCTTAAAAACAGATCACGGCTTCCACTGCTGGGTTTAAAATAGCATTTTTTTCAGCTGCATTACTCTGTTTTAAGCGTACTCTGAGCTTAAGCCTGAAGCTCAGAAAACAGGATAGGAATCTTAAATATCAAAGCCTTGGGGGACAGCTGTTGTGAGCTCATCAGGTTTTGGATACATTTTACATCTGGTAGAATCCTGACCCTGCATTTTGCAATCTGCTCCTCTGACTGGGTGGGTCTTGCACAAGTTACCAGCTTGAATTCAGAGGTGATACTCCTCGACCTGCTCATTTCATGCTTTCAATAATAGAAATTAAATTACGCATGCAAAAAAAAAAGTCAGCAGAGAGAGAAGGGCTGCTCACAATGCCACTTCAGGTTCTGACGTACATAATCTTCCGTGACCCTGGAGCCAAGTGCTTCATGATGACAAACAGCACAAGACCATGCAGCTAAATTCAGGATGGGTTCAATTCAAATGGATTGAACACTATGGTACTGACTGCACAATATTTACCAGCTTAAGGTCAACAGTGTAGACAAGCAACATTTTCTTTCAATAGAAGTTAACTAAGAGGAAAAAAAAAAAAGACCGATAAACATTCAGTGGATCAAAATGGAAGCATAGGCGTAAAATCCGCCCCTTTCTTTCCAAGCACTCTACCAAAACCCTCATCCACACCCTTGTCCCCTCTCGTTTAGACTACTGCAATCTGCTTCTTGCTGGCCTCCCACTTAGTCACCTCTCCCCTCTCCAGTCGGTTCAAAACTCTGCTGCCCATCTCATCTTCCGCCAGGGCCGCTTTACTCATACTACCCCTCTCCTCAAGACCCTTCACTGGCTCCCTATCCGTTTTCGCATCCTGTTCAAACTTCTTCTACTAACCTATAAATGTACTCACTCTGCTGCTCCCCAGTATCTCTCCACACTTGTCCTTCCCTACACCCCTTCCCATGCACTACGCCCTACACCCCTTCCCATGCACTCCGCTCCACAGATAAATCCTTCTTATCTGTTCCCTTCTCCACTACTGCCAACTCCAGACTTTGCGCCTTCTGTCTCGCTGCACCCTACGCCTGGAATAAACTTCCTGAGCCCCTACGTCTTGCCCCATCCTTGGCCACCTTTAAATCTAGACTGAAAGCCCACCTCTTTAACATTGCTTTTGACTCGTAACCACTTGTAACCACTCGCCTCCACCTACCCTCCTCTCCTCCTTCCTGTACACATTAATTGATTTGATTTGCTTACTTTATTTATTTTTTGTCTATTAGATTGTAAGCTCTTTGAGCAGGGACTGTCTTTCTTCTATGTTTGTGCAGCGCTGCGTATGCCTTGTAGCGCTATAGAAATGCTAAATAGTAGTAGTAGTAGTAGTAACCAGGGTTACATTCCCTCCTAATAAACTGTGGTGTGGAGGAGTGGCCTCCAGACTTGTAGCGCTATAAAATGCTAAATAGTAGTAGTAACTTCATCTTGGCCTGTAAACCCTACTGGTCATACCAAGATGTCATGATGAGTTTCTCCTGTGCTGGCAAGACATGGCTTCTTAGCTTTCCAGGTAGTTCTTTGCAATGACAAATTCTACTACGGAACTACTGCATCAGATTTGTATTAGCCATTAGTAGATGTATCTATGGGGCAAAAAATGATAGTCTATGAATAACTTAGGGCTGTACCGAATATTCGTATTCGATTCGGCCCTGAAAAATTTGTATTCGGTCAAATAGTGATTTAAATTCCAATACAAATTATCCAGGGCTCTACTGTGCTAAATCCTACCAAAATGATCTCTGATTCCACGTTGCTTCTTTTATTATTTATGTTAAAGTTCAATGCCCATTATTCATATTTGGACAAATAATATTTTTCATTATTTGTATTTGGACAAATAGTAAAATATGCTATTCGGTACAGCTCATATAACATTAGATTGCTAATATGAGAGTTGGAGAGTCCACAGGGTAGAAGTTAAAACATTAGAATTGACCGTGACAACAAAACAGTAACATACACAAACCAGAGATGGCTCAGGAGACCAAGTGTAGCTGTTTATGAATTTATTGAAGAAAAAAAAAAAAGATTGAACTACTTTAGCTCAGATGCTTGGAAACAGAATTTCTAATGTTGCCATTAGAAATACATTCGGTGCCAGTTGGTTGGGAAAGTTACTGACCAAGAGCCCAGGATGAAGTACCCTCCTGCTAGATTAACGTCAAGAGGCTAAGGTCTGGGTTATGTACAGGCAGACAAGCCAAGGTCTGCAGTCAGCAATTGAGTGGAGGAGTGGCCTAGTGCTTAGGGTGGTGGACTTCGGTCCTGGGGAACTGAGTTCGATTCCCACTTCAGGCACAGGCAGCTCCTTGTGACTCTGGGCAAGTCACTTAACCCTCCATTGCCCCATGTAAGCCGCATTGAGCCTGCCATGAGTGGGAAAGTGCAGGGTACAAATGTAACAAAAATAAAATAGATACTATTGGAGATTCTACATGGAATGTTGCTATTATTGGAGATTCTACATGGAATGTTGCTACTATTGGAGATTCTACACGGAATGTTGCTATTCCACTAGCAACATTCCATGTAGAAGGCTGCGCAGGCTTCTGTTCCTGTGAGTCTGACGTCCTGCACATACGTGCAGGACGTCAGACTCACAGAAGCAGAAGCCTGTGCAGCCACATTGGTGATCTGCAAGGGCCGACTCCAAATAGTAGCAACAGTGGAGGAGTGGCCTAGTGGTTAGGGTGGTGGACTTTGGTCCTGGGGAACTGAGTTTGATTCCCACTTCAGGCACAGGCAGCTCCTTGTGACTCTGGGCAAGTCACTTAACCCTCCATTGCCCCATGTAAGCCGCATTGAGCCTGCCATGAGTGGGAACGTGCAGGGTACAAATGTAACAAAAATAAAATAGATACTATTGGAGATTCTACATGGAATGTTGCTACTATTGGAGATTCCACATGGAATGTTGCTATTCCACTAGCAACATTCCATGTAGAAGGCTGCGCAGGCTTCTGTTTCTGTGAGTCTGACGTCCTGCACATACGTGCAGGACGTCAGACTCACAGAAGCAGAAGCCTGTGCGGCCACATTGGTGATCTGCAAGGGCCGACTTCTACATGGAATGTTGCTAGTGGATTAGAATCTCAAATAGTAGCAACAGTGGAGGAGTGGCCTAGTGGTTAGGGTGGTGGACTTTGGTCCTGAGGAACTGAGTTTGATTCCCACTTCAGGCACAGGCAGCTCCTTGTGACTCTGGGCAAGTCACTTAACCCTCCATTGCCCCATGTAAGCCGCATTGAGCCTGCCATGAGTGGGAAAGCGCGGGGTACAAATGGAACAAAAATAAAATAAACTGTGAGGCTGATGGGGGAATTAGATAGTATATGAAAGCTACATAGACTGTGGTCTGTACCTTGGAAGTCAGAATATCTCAGATTAGAGAACTTGATTACCTGTTTTGGAATTGCACTGTGAATTACGTTGTGCAAGGGGCCTGTATGTTAACGGTGAAAGTCACTAATTAGAAACTAATGGTAAAGCATCTACTTATTTCTGTAATAAAGCGTGCAAATAGTATTCCATATATGAGGTAGGCCACTAGTAAAGGGAGATTATGCTAAGTTCCTGATTGACAGAGCTGCCTTAGAAGGACTGGCCAGTGATACTGGATCAAACCCAAAGCTCCATCAAGCCCCCAAAATTCTGTCTGACAGTGTCCAACCCAAGAATAGAGAGTACCCAGCAAATGCCAAACAGATCCATTCCTTCCCGCTCCTAAATCTAGCTTTATTTTTCAATTCTTTCTCTCTCTGAATATATTTCTATTTGTAAGTATATAACAACTTTAATATTTAAAATGATAAAATGTGGGATAGTCTTGGGGCCTGGTATCAGTATCTCACGAGGATTCTGGATTCAAGTAGGCCACAGAAGTTAATATGCTCAGGCCCAAAGAAATGACCACTAAACTCCAATGAAGTTTCTGTCCCTGTTGCCTTTCCAAAGGATCCATCCAGGGTGCCAAGTTGCCTGGCTGACCAGATAGAAGTGAACACACAAGGAGGGGCATAATCGAACGCGAACGCCCATTTGTAAAAACGTCCATCTCCGATAACGGGTCCGTGAAGGGGCGGGCCGAACTGTATTTTCGAAAAAAATGGACGTCCATCTTTTTTTTTCGAAAATACATTGGATTAGGGCGTTTTTTGAGCTGGGCGTTTTTGTTTTTTAGCGATAATCAAAACCGAAGCGTCCCAGCTCAAAAACGACCAAATCCAAGGCATTTGGTCGTGGGAGGGGCCAGCATTCGTAGTGCACTGGTCCCCCTGAGATGCCTCTATGCCAGCCTCAAATATCATACCTAGCTCCATGACAGTAGTATGCAGGTCCCCAGAGCAATTTTACTTTAGTTGGTGCTGCGCGGGACCCATGCAGAGAGGAAAAATCGGAAGAAAAAAAAAAGCAAGCAAGCAAGTGCAGTCAGGGACCTCCAAATTAAAAGATAGTAAAAGGGGGAATTGAACCAGCAACCTTTTGATTACAAGCTCAGTGCTCTAGCCAGTGCACCACTGATTAGATGTCCTTTGTTTTCCATTAAGTCTCTCCAAGTTTCTGTCAGCAAATCACAGCTCATTTAGCTGACATCTGTGTCAGCTAAACAGTGGTGATTGGCTGACAGAAACTTGGAGGGACTTAATGGAAAGGGAAGGACATCTAAGCACCTGAGTAATGTGGTTCACTGGCTAGAGCACTGAGCTTGTAATCAGAAGGTTGCTGGTTCGAGTCCCCCTTTTACTATTGTGGTAATTTAGACGTCCCTGACTGCACTTGCTTGTTGTTTTTTTTTTTTTTTTTTCTTCCGATTTTTCCTCTCTGCATGGGTCCCGCACAGCACTAACTAAACTAAAATTACTTCGGGGACCTGCATACTGCTGTCACGGAGCTGGGGATGACATTTGAGGCTGGCTTACAAGTTGGGAAAAAAGTGTTTAACATTCGGTTTTTTTTTGGTGGGAGGGGGTTACTGACCACTGGGGGAGTCAGGGGAAGTCATCCCCAGTTCCCTCCGGTGGTCATCTGGTCATTTAGGGCACTTTTTTGGGACCTGTTCGTGAAAAAAACGGGTCCAACAAAAGTGACCTAAATTCTCTCTGAAAACGCCTTTCTTTTTTCCATTATCGGCCGAGCATGCACATCTCTGCTCAGCAGATAACCACGCCTCAGTCCCGCCTTCACCACGCCTCCGACACGCCCCCGTCAACTTTATGCATTCCCGCGACGGAGTGCAGTTGGAAACGCCCAAAATCGGCTTTTGATTATACCGATTTGGGCACCCACAAGAGAAAGACGTCCATCTCCCGATTTAGGTCGGAATTTGGGCGTTTTTCTCTTTCGAAAATAAGCCTCAAGGGGAAAGGTCCACAAAAAGCCAGAGGAGAGTCAAGTAGCATTTTTTTGAATCCTGAGTTATAATCTGAGTACTGCCATTAACTCTCTTTGTGATCTTACAAAATGTAAGTATTTCCATGTGCCGCCATTTCCCAAACTCTGGCTGGTTAATAAACATCTATATATAGCAACATACATAGTAAATGACAGCAGATAATGAACGACCAGCATGATCCATCTAGTCTGTCCTGCTGCCCCATCTTTCTATGCCACTCTGTACAGGTTACATATCTCTATGCCTTGTTTGAACATCATTTAAGTTTTCTGCTTTCATTCCTTCCTCTAGCTATCTAGGGCTCCTGTGTGTTTATCCCTTGCTGTTTTGAAATTCTATCATGGTTTTGACTGTACAGACAGTTAAACTCTCATTAATGGTTAGCTGTGCTAATGCCATTATCACACATTCTCTGCCGCAAGGCCCACTGCGTTAATTATTAGAACGTGCAAATAAATAAATGGCCTCCCCTCACTGTGGAAAACAAACTGATGGACACAGATCTTAGTGAAACATGACCTGGAGATCAATCTCAGAACTATTTCACAGTTTCTTCTTCTATCTTCAACCAGGCTTTTAACGGAAGAAGTAACTAACTTGCTAGTCACACCGGCTGCACATACTATAAATAGCAGGGTGTGTTTCTACAATCCTACCCTAGCTCAAATAATTTTCAAACACCATCTGACCTCAACTGCAACTTTCTTGAAATTAGTCCCCTTGTTTTCTAACATGTTGCTCCATCTTATGTACGTGTTCCATTTTGCTTACATTCTATGCTAATAAAATGTTTTATTGTGTATTGTGTTGACATTGTAATGTAGTATACTGTGCTCATACAAGGTATTATTTGAATATTTTTACTACTGTAATTGTCTATTGCTTATGTTTGACTTATTCTTGCTGTACACGTCCTTGAGTGAATTCCTTCAAAAAGGCAATTAATAAGTTATAAAATATAAATAAATATTTGACTGTCTGAAGCAGGTGAAAATGCAATGCTTTAAGTTAGGTCTGAGAAAGCCAGACAGCAGAACTTGCAAACTTAGCTGATAGTGTCTCAGAGAAATAGGCAGCAGGAGCCACAGGCTTAGCTGAGGGCAGCTCAGTAAAAGTGTAAACAGTGCAACTTAATTTATTTATTTTATTTATTTATTTAGATTTTGCTCACACCTTTTTCAGTAGTAGCTCAAGGTGAGTTACATTCAGGTACTCTGGATATTTCTCTGTCCCAGGAGGGCTCACAATCTAAGTTTGTACCTGAGGCAATGGAGGGTTAAGTGACTTGCCCAAGATCACAAGGAGCAGCAGTGGGATTTGAACCGGCCACCTCTGGATTGCAAGATCGGTGCTCTAACCACTAGGCCACTCCTCCACAATCAAGAAGACTAGAACGCGCATGGAAAAAATAAAAGACAAAAACACACACTCAACACATGGAAACAGATACAAAAGAAATACAAATATGCAATAAGACAGACCAAAAGGTCATATTACAAAACCAAAATCGGGCCAGACTACAACAACACGAAGAAACTATACCATCTCGTGAATAAATTACTAGACACAACACCGGTCACCACAACCAACACCGACATCCCATCTGTAGATAATCTTGCTAAATATTCAACGAAAAAATTATTAATCTACGCAAAACCCTACCTCTGGACAACTCGGACATAGAAAACTTCATAAATGGGCTGGACCCCACCCCTGGCGAATACCCGGCGGACCGATTATGGACAAACTTCGCTCTCCTCAGTGCCAACATAGTTACTCAGGCGATCAAAAAATACTCCAAAAGCCATTGTCAATTGGACATCTGCCCCAGCTACCTAATACAATCTGCCCCCCCACCGCTTCATAACAGATCCCACATCCCATCTAAATTTCATGCTTCAGCGGGGTATTTTCCCTAAAGAAAAAGGCAACATCCTACTCACCCCAATACCAAAAGACATCAAGAAAAAAAAAACAAACAAACGGCATCACCAACTACCGCCCAGTAGCATCCATTCCATTAGTAGTCAAACTCATGGAAGGACTGGTAACCAAACAACTCAATGACTACATAAACAAATTCACTATACTACATCAGTCACAATCAGGATTCCGACCACAACATAGCACCGAAACAGTACTCCTCACTCTCCTATCCAAATTCAAACAGGAGATAGCTATAGGCAAAAGCATTCTCCTCCTTCAATTTGACATGTCCAGAGCATTCGACATGGTTAACCATAATATCTTGCTAAGACTCCTAGACTATTTCGGAATTGGTGGTAACACTCTCAACTGGATTAAGGGCTTTCTAACCACCAGAATATACCAAGTGAAATCAAGCACCAACATATCGTCACCCTGGAAACCAGACTGCAGAGTACCACAAGGATCCCCACTATCACCAACCCTTTTCAACCTCATGATGGTCCCACGCGCCAAAGTCTTACCTACACATGGCCTTAATCCATTCATTTACGCTGATGACGTCACACTATACATCCCCTAGTTGGAATGTGTTTGCCCATGAGTTAATGATGTTTAAACTGAGCTTGATTTTATTGGTGATTTCTGCTAAATCAACACAGAAAAAATACACTGTCTCATAATTTCATCCTAATACAACACATACAAACCCACAAACATTAACACCCCAGGATAACACCCTCCCTATTTCAGACAGCCTGAAAATTCTCGGAGTAACAACTGACCGTAACCTCCAACTAGAGTCCAAAGCTAAACTCACCAGCACCAAACCACTCCAAGAAAAACTGCACTGGCTTCCAATTAAGGAACGTATCGCATTCAAAATCTGTACGACAGTTCACAAAATCATCTACGGCGAGGCACCAGGATACATGACAGACCTCATCGACCCATCACCCAGAAACACCACAAAATCAGCAAGATCATACTTAAACCTCCATTACCCAAGCAGCAAAGGACTCAAAGGAGACTCAATAATTAGGCATGTAGATAGCTGAGTGAATGGTGGACATAAGGATCGCTTGGTTACTTGACTGCCTAGTGCAAAGGGATGGATCTCACATGTTACCTAGATAAGATTTTAGACAGTGCTGGGGAGGAACCAGCTGTACTGGTACATGTGAAAATGGTACATAGGAATATGTGGAAGTCAAATTTAGGATCTTAGGTAGAAAGTTCAAATCCAGAACCTGCAGGGTAACTGCATGCAAATCTCTCTCATGAATATTCATTGTGGGTATCCTGAAAACCTGACTGGCTGTGGTGCCTCCAGGACCAGGTTTGGGAGCCACTGGCCTAATGGTTAGAGCAACAGGGAAGCCAGGGTTCAAATCCCACTGCTAGTCTTACAATCTTGCACACTTAGCCCTCCATTGCCTCAGGCACAAACTGTAACCCTCCAGGGACAGGAAAATACCTAGTAGTATATCTGAATGTAACTCACCTTGAGCTACTACTGGAAAAGGCACATGCTAAATTCAAGATTCCTGCACCTTCCCTTACCTTCAAAAATGTAATCTATGCAAAGAAAAATCACTAAAGTAGTTTTAGTACAGATCATATCCTTAATCAGACTAACACATGTAATTCACCTTGAGCTACTACTGAAAAGTGTGAGCAAAATTCATATAAACAAAAATAATAAACGCATGGAGTACCCCTATCAAAACTTCTTCAATGTCATTCTCCCCACAAGATCTTAAACTGATGGGGTGCCGAGACAGAACGCGCGCTCAAGTCGACCATGGCACACGGCCATTCAGAGGCGCCTGGTTTTCCACCTCTCAGGTCACCTGGGGATGTTGGCGAGGCAGAGCTATGGTCGATCTGTTAACGGTGACACCTAGCAGGTGGGTGTAGGGTCCAGAATTGCAATTATTTCTGAAGCAGCTTTGATGCATGACCCCCCCCCCCCCTCTCAGCGGAGGGAGTAAACAGAGAGGGATTAGGAGAAAAATCCCCATTGAGCTGTGAATAAATGTTCATGGCATCAGATCCCAGCTCCAGTTCTAACTGAACTCAAAGTGAAAGATACAAAAGGAAGTGTCGTGTCAAAAGAAACATTTTTTAAAAAAATGCCCATTCTGATGGTTGTTATAATAGAGACATAACAAAATGTGCAGCCTTCATAACTTTAGCAATAACCTTAGCTGCACAGTGTGTATCAAACAGAAAGTAGCACAGAGATGTCCCAAGGGTGTCTGGGAAAGAAAACATGCTCTCCCCATCCAGGCTGTACTCTGACAGGAATGGCCAAAAATATGTTTGCTTCCACACACCCGCCTTCTTAACTGACAACTCCAATTTGCCGAGCTCTCTATAATTAGACCAATTAGACCAACTTTGGTCCTAGGGAACTGAGGAACTGAGTTCGATTCCCACTTCAGGCACAGGCAGCTCCTTGTGACTCTGGGCAAGTCACTTAACCCTTCATTGCCTCATGTAAGCCGCATTGAGCCTGCCATGGGTAGGAAAGCGCGGGGTACAAATATAACAAAAAAAAATAGCCAAATAAATCCTAATAAACTTCAGAACCTCCCACTGCTCTCCCCTGCACTAGGTTTTGCTATCCAAGTATTTTTTTTTTTTTGGTATATCAAAATTTTTAAAAATGACTAGACTGACAGCAGAACTGGTTACTGTGTCAGGAAATGTACTTGTGCTAATTTTAAAATATCACTGATACTGCATAATTCAGAAACTGGCAGAAGGACATTTACATTTTTCTTTCAGGACTGATCCTAACAGATTGGTTTGAGAAGAAAACGCTGTACATTATACAGCGATTAAAGCTTAAAACAGCATTTTAAACAAGACAAAACATTTTGGCCTTCCTTTAACAATCCTTGCAGGTATACAGCAAGGACCACCCATCAGAAGTCATCCCAAAACAGGAGTCAAACATCAGAAGTCAACTTCCTTGTGCCTCACTTCGCCCCAAAATAACAACCACCGAATTATAGCATTAAGTGCTGCCAAGCCATTCGCTCCAGAAGTGGCTGCATGCTACATACACGTCCTCTTCTCTTTGCCCTACCCTGAAGGCTAAACACGTTTCTTATGCAGAAATCAGCAATTCCGTTTCCTTCTTATCCTACTGACTTGCTCTTCAACTAAGGGGCCTGTCTCACAGACAATTATTTGGATTAGAAATAATGAACCTCAATCTCTCTTCTTCAGGTGTGAACTACGTTATTAACACTGACTAGCACAAGAGCTTCCACTGCCCAAACCAATTAGTGAAGGATGGCCCAGAGCGCAAAGGGCTCAGAGGGAGACAGTAGACTGGTTTTCAATTTTAGCTCTCCCACGCTGACACTATTGTGACGGCTGCATCAGAGCCTGAACTCGAGAGCTCTTCACATCTTGTCTGCGACTGATTAAATTTCAGGAGATCTGTGATGAGTAATAAGTTTCCAAGATAACCTTCTGGGCCAGGTGCTCACCTCCCTCCTACAATTCCCACACCTTCTCTCCTCTTCTCACTGCCATCCAACTGCCCTAACCCCTCCCTCTCCCCTCTTTGGACCCTCTCCGATGCCCACCATATGCCCTTTAACATCAAACATATAAATGGCGAGTGTCGTACTCACTCGCAAATGTGCAGTAGAGACCCTCTTTGCCCCGCCCCCGTGTCAATACGTGATGATGGGGGCGGAACAGAGAGGGTCTGTACTGCGCATTTGCGAGGGACGAAACCGCCGTCGCTAACGCTCCCCCCCACCCTCGCTCCGCTATTGAAACAGTGAGGGACCGCAGCACACAGCTCTGCTGAGCTGCCGTCCTTCCTTCTTCTTCTCTGCCTGTGTCCCGCCCTCGACGACGTTACATCACACGAGGGCGGGACACAGGCAGAGAAGAAGGAAGGTCGATGGCAGCTCAACAGAGCAGAGCTGTGTGCTGCGTTCCCTCGCTGTTTCAATAGCGGAGCGGGCCGGATGGAGGGGTGGCGGCGACTCGGGGGGGGGGCCTTGCAGCGGCGACGGGAAGGGGCTTTCAACCCCCCCCCCCCCTTTCCTATACCAGCCCGTTTTTACGGGCTCAACAGCTAGTAGTAACATAGTAGATGATGGCAGATAAAGACCTACACAGTTCATCCAGTCTACCCAATATTCACATTCAATATCAATTCATGATTAAACCAAAGGTAATCATCAATAGAAATAAAACATAGAAAAGAAAATACTTTTTTATTGAACTAAATACATTTTTTGATTAGCTTTCGAACATAACCCTTCTTCTTCAGATCAGAAATAAGAAAATGTTGATAAATTACAGTACATATAAGTGAAACATCAAAGCACTCCAATGACAGTCTCACAGGAAGAGGGTGGGGTGGGTAAGGTGAGAAACAGGGAGAGCTGGGTGGGTGAGAGATGGATGGTAGATAAGAGGGTGACAAAGCAGTAGAATTTTATGGTTCATAGTGGGCTAGAAAACCCAGATCTTTCTTAAGTCCTGTCTGGTGGACGTCAAAATATTTCATCATTCTGGCTTCAAAGGTCTTAAGATTAAACCAACAATTCTGCAATGTTAAGTAACAATATTTCTCGTGCTGAAATCAACTTTCAGATATCCTCCCCTCCCCCACCACGTTACACAGTATCTGCACTCATATGAAATAAATGTGGTATAAAATAAAATACTTTGATATGTCTTTGTCATAACGTAGAAATCCACTACGCACTGGCCATATTTCCCCAAACTACTGGGGTTGTTGAAACTCACTCCTGTCATATGCAGGACACAGACCGCCGAAGTCTGCCTGGCACGGAGGGACCCTACTTCCCCCACTGCTGGAAGTTGCTGACAAAAGCACCTCTCCTGCCCATTAACACACCACAACTGCTCTAAGGTCATTTCAGTTTTGTTTTGATACTATCCTGTTTCTATTTAGGGATCCTGTGTGTTTATTCCAACACTTCCCCCGGGAGGTCATTCCAGGCATTCTCCACCCTCTCCATGAAAAAAAGTACTTCCTGACAATACTGAGTAGAGATGTGGTAGCCCTGTTAGTCCACTTTTAAAGGTAATCAACAGAAATAAAACAGAGAAAAGTAAATAAGATTATACCTTTTTTATTGGACTAAAATGTATTGTTAGGCCAATAAAAAAAGGTATTTACTTTTCTAGGTTTTAATTTTATTTCTATTGACATTACTCCTAAATCTACCCACTCAGTATCTCAATTTATATCCTCTAGATTTATTTATTTAGATTTTGCTCACACCTTTTTCAGTAGTAGCTCAAGGTGAGTTACATTCAGGTACACTGGATATTTCTCTGTCCCAGGAGGGCTCACAATCTAAGTTTGTACCAATGCAGCTGCGCAGGCTTCTATTTCTGTGAGTCTGACGTCCTGCGTGGCCACATTGCTGATCTGCAAGGGCCGACTTCAACATGGAACGTTGCTAGTGGAATAGCAACATTAACATTCCATGTAGAATCTCCAATAGTACCAACATTCCATGTAGAATCACCAATAATAGCAACATTCCATGTAGAATCTTCAATATTTATTTAGATTTTGCTCACACCTTTTTCAGTAGTAGCTCAAGGTGAGTTACATTCAGGTACACTGGATGGTTCTACCTCTTCCTCATCTCTGGAAGAGACTTGTTTATATCTCTTCCGTCCTCTTTAACCTCCTGTACCCCCCACATATCTGCACATGGACAACCACCTCAGTCTTTGCATGGGAAGCACTGCTTTCATTTGTACTGGTTTACGCATCAATACCAATAAAGATCAATAACAATAAGTTGGCATTATACGGCATTTTTACAAAACCAAATCTCAACAAGCTTTATAGTTTACTAACTTCAGACACATACATAGTAGTAGATGACGGCAGAGAAAGACCTGTACGGTCCATCCAGTCTGCCCAACATAGGCAGCCACCTGCAAGGTGGATGGACCCACAGCATATTGCTGACAATCGGACTTCAAGAAAAAGAAGCCATGTAAACATAATTCAGTAAACCAGCTAGAGTGATGTGATCAAGGTGACCAGATCTGTAGCACAGCAGACTTCACACGGTGACCCAAGATCTCATGAAATTTCTTTAAGGCTCTGACTGCTAGACTTCCCCCATCTTCCTTATGGTACCAAAAAATTCCAGCGGGCCTTTGCAAAGTTGCAGTTAAACTCACACACTTTCGTTTAGGAACTGCCAGTTAAAGAGACAGTCATCAATAGCATGACTGCTTAGCACAGAAGAGAACCTAATGTACCAATTCCCCCCCCCCCCCCCCCCCCCAAAAAAAAAAAAAAAAAAATTGTCTAACTAGGTTTCACTACTGGGTCATCTGATAGTGTTTGGCTGGGAAACCTGACTAGATGAAAGATGGCTGACATAAGATGAAGTCCTTCATCATCGTATTATTCTGAGTACCAAGGGCTCAAGGGGTTTAACATAAATTAAAAGGCCAATTAGAATTAACCTCTATAAGATTCTAGAAAGAAAATACCTGTAACTTTCCTGCCACAAGTGATTCTATGATTCCTCCAGATTAGGGCCTTCCAATACTGTGGTCAGATCTAGGCTGTCCGAGGACAGTAAACTATCAGGCCCACTGGACTGCGCCTCCATCTCTTATGACTGCAATTTGTTCAGCAACAGCAAATGGTCTATCGCACCAAAAAGAGGGGTGCCAGGCAAATAATCCGCCGCACCAAAGAGAAGTCAGCCTGTTGGCTCAGTGTCAGAGCTCTGCATCATCATACAGAAGGTTGTGGGTTTGATCCTCATGATAAAAGACTCAGCGGGGGCTGGGGCTGTTATAGATGCAGTGCTCAGAGTCCCCAGGGAAGGTGAGGAAGTCCCAGTCATTGTACAACAGTGAAACCGACTGCCTGGATTTAGGGCTCATGATTACAGAGTTCCTGAAGGAGCCCTAGTAGGTGGCCCCAGCCAAGGACCATCACTGCAATGAATGGATAAAGTTAAGAAGGATCTAAAAGAATCCAAAATAATTGCAAATGAAAACTCCTGGCACTAAATCCCAGCCCTGATTTGGTCCAAATGAGCAGGACAGAACAAAGGAGTGGAGGAGTAGCCCAGTGGTTAAAGCACCAGGGAAGCCCAGTTCAAATCCCACTGCAGGTCGTCGTTGTCTTGGGCAAGTCACTTAACCCTCCACTGCCTCAGGTACAAACTTAGATTGTGAACCCTCTGTGGACAGGAGAAATGTCTAGTGTGCCTGAATGTAACTTACCCTGAGATGGTACGGAAAAAATATGTGCGCTAATTTTAAACAGTATGTGCAATTTTGGTCACCACATCTCAAAAAAGGTATAGCAGAATTAGAAAACATACAGAAAAAGGCAATGAAAATGATAACAGGGATGGGACAATTTCCCTAAGAGGAAAGGTTAAAGAGTGGAATGGAACAGGTAGATGTGAACCACTTGTTTACTGTTTCCAAAAGTACAAGGACTGGGGGGGGGGGGGGGGGGGGGGACGACCACACAATGAAGCTACCAAGTAGCAAATTAAAAAGAAACTAGAGAAAATATTTCTTCACTCACTCAGGGGCTCTTTTACTAAACCGCGTAGGCGCCTACGAGCACCCAACGACCAGCTACCGGGTGGTCTGAGCTGTAATTTCATTTTTTATGCACCCCCACTAAGTGTGCGGAAAATTTCTAGGCACGCAGCGCTAACCGGGCGGTAATCGGCATTGTACGCATGCCGATTACCGCCCGGTTAACACGCGAGACCTTACCGCTAAGTGAATGGGTGGCGGTAAGGTCTCAGGCCCAAAATGGACGCATGCTAATTTTCATTTTGCCGCATGTCCATCCCCCCCCCCCCCCAAAAGCCTTTTTTGCAGGTGCACTGAAAAATGGACCTGCGCGTGTCCAATACACGCGTCTACACCAGTGCAGGCCACTTTTCGGCACACCTCAGTAAAAGGACCCCCCAACATGTTAATTCAAGTCTGGCATTCTTTGCCAGAGAATGTGGTAAAATTTAAAAAAGGTCTGGCCAAGTTTCTAAAAGAAAAGTCTTTAAGCGGTTATTAAGATGGGCTTAGGAAAATCCACTACTTACTCCTGGGATAAGTACTTGTGACCTGGATCAGTCACTGCTGGAAACAGGATACTGGGCTTGATAGATCGGTCTGTCCCAAAATGGCAATGCTTATTTTCTTAACCACTATTTTGATGATTTAAATACTTTATTTTGCAAATGTTTTCAGAATAGCCACTCAAGCAGTCTGTTTCAATCATTTTAGTTCAATTTTTACTTATTTATCTATCACAGGTTATGTATTAGGTAATGCTGCGGTCCATTAGGGATAATACTGACATTCGTGCAGCCCTCTGTGTAGAAAGGTTGCCCACCTCTGTTCTACAATATCCCCGATAGTTCCACAAGTTGCCTTTTCTGCTGTAATAAGGTTTATCTCTGGCTACGGACATTTATCTAAAGGAATTAGGACCAAGGCCAGAAATGCTTTTCAGGTGATCATATAACCACTAAAAATTGGGATCAAACTGACCCAATTAAGTCTCTTTATCCCATCAGAAATCTACTAGGTCACACAGCGCCAACATGGAACAATGTGTTAACAGCTAACGATTATTTTATTTCATTGCTATCTTTTTTTCTAGGATACAGGGATTACACAAATATCAGGAGCAGTTTCCCTGAAATGCCCAAGTTATCAGGTGATAACTGAAGAACCAAGAGATGAGCTGATGCTGTATCTGGCTCCGCTTCATTACCCCCAGTCCTGTGACCATCGCTCCCCTTTTTCAAACAAAACAATGGCAATGTGCTTAGAACAGAAAGTACTGGCCAGCCCAGCTATTTACAGTGTGGAAAGATGGCTCAGGGTGCTACATTCCTGCACTGCATCAGAGAACTTAAAATTCAGACAGCAACACCCCCAAGGAGACGCAAGGATGTTCAAATATTAAGCACCATGACAGGGAGGGAGGGTTGGTTAACACTAGGCTGACATTATAATCTGGGCTAAAAGGAACTGTGTGTGCTCATCCCAGTCCATCTTAAAGTACAGTTGGCTCCATTTCCAACCCCCCTCCCTCCCCCGACACAAACACAAACTGACCCAGTCCTGTTTTTACCCTGCTGAACATAGGCACTTCATTGACTTGTACTGCAACTTTTCCTAGGGAAATCAGAGTTGATTTAATCTTGCAGCTAGCAATGTGACCAGTACCTTTCTCCTAGCGTGGATAGAAAGATTATGGTCAGCACTGCTGGGACGTCAGAAAGGTCACAGAGGAAGGAAGGCATAATCCTTAAAGAGGTCTCAGGTCCTGTTTCCATTCCTTCCCGTACTCCAGGAATGGATGCTCCTAGGGTGCCAGTCTCCATGACAAGGTCGGGCATCTCGCAGAAACTGGGTACCTCCTCCGCTCCAATCAGTTCTCTTGGCATCAGCTCCAATAATCAATTCAATTGTGGACTCTAAATGCAGGGATGGACCCGATTCTCCACCATGGCCAGGTGATGCCCCCCCCCCCCCCAAAAAAAAAAACCTCTCTATGGCTCAGACACCTCCAGGCTGGCAAAACGTTGCTTTAGAAAGAAATAAGGTGATCGTTGGTCTCGATCTGAACACAGCTCCCTGTTTCCAAGAGAAATCTCTATGGGTAATTTCTTCATCCCTGGAAAAAAGATGTACTGGGGGCTGAACCACAAGGGACCCAACTGGTCATGAGTCCAGGCTCTCAGGTCTGATGTTATGGGTGGGGGGGGGGGGGGTGCAAACAGGGCAATTACCCTGATGGTGGATTTTGGGGCCCCAACATGTTTAATACTGGCCCTGCAGGGTCTTTACAACACAAGGACCTGGATTCTCCATTTGAGATTCCTGGTCCAATCCTAAGTCCTTTATCTCATAGAACAGGGGTGGGCAAATGTGGTCCTTGAGGCCCCAATCCAGTTGGGTTTTCAAGATTTCCACGTACTGCTTCCATTGTATACAAATAGCTCTCATGCATATTCATGGTGGAAATCTTGAAAACCCAACTGGATTGGGGCCCTCGAGGACCACAGAAGATCAAATGCCCCCCCCCCCCCCCCCATTTCCAAAGTCAGCTCTCTCTTCTTGGGGCACTTCCAACATATCCCTATTGCGCTCTCTTCTTCCACATCCCTCTTTCTCAGGAGAGATATTATCAAAGCAGATTGGACTAGAGGTGGTGCACAGTGGAATCACAGCTGAAGGAATGAGCAGTAGCTATGTTCCACCTGCACAGCCTGCTACAAAATGTCCTTGGCCATGTACATCCCTAAAATACAGGGGTTTTCTGTGGGCTCTAGCAGGACGGGGGTAGCTGCTGTGATACTGTCTGAGGCAGTAGCTTAAAGAACAATGAGGCGACTGACAGGACTCTTTGGGGTAACAGTAGGAGGCATTGCACCCTTATTCTCAATTTAACACACCCCTTGTCTTCTTAGTGGGTTTTGTAGGTGGCTCTGAGGAGATAATAAAATGGCTAAATACGAGTCAGCCTGATGTTTATACGGGTCCCTCTGAGGTGGTAATAATGAAGGTCTCTCTCAACAAGGCTATTTCGGTAGCGGTCCAGGCAGAGATACCAGCTAAGTCACTGAAGCCCCCAATGCTTAGCACTATGGTGCTGTACAAAACAGTGCCGGAAAATACTGCTGTTACAGCGCCAAGAAAGAATTTCCCAATGCTTAGCATAAGGAGGGAGGGGACGTGCCCAGCACATGCACACAAGGCCACAAAGCTCTGCAGAAGGAAAGATGGATCACGGTGCTTGGTGGACATGTTTACGTTGGAGAGCGTCCACAATCCGGAGGAATTTTGCAGCCTGGTTCCCACGAAGGGAAGGAGAAGCCAGTTCACACTGGCGCTGAAATCGGCACAGCCAGGATGTGTAGCTGCAAGAAGCCTTACTCCTGGTTCATTGATTGCAGGGAGCCAGCCTTTCTGCTTGGTAGGTGTCTTGTGTGTCTGATGCATATTTGCAGAGGATGGGAAAACGAGCTCTGTGGCAGAATTTAAATGACCTGTTTCCACCCTGTGG
This sequence comes from Microcaecilia unicolor, assembly GCF_901765095.1. Classification (NCBI taxonomy): domain Eukaryota; kingdom Metazoa; phylum Chordata; class Amphibia; order Gymnophiona; family Siphonopidae; genus Microcaecilia; species Microcaecilia unicolor. The sequence goes on along the minus strand of NC_044040.1, from coordinate 207,888,427 downwards.
CCTGGGAGGCTGCTAAACAAACAACAAAAAACACAGTATGGGATTAGGTAGGGCAGAGCATCAGAGAGGGGGGGGCCTTCTCCTGCCTCTTCAGCACCCTTACGCCATTTGCAGCAGTATGAGTGCCCTGATGGAGTGTGCTGTTGTAGGAGCATCGGAAGGAATAGCAAATGACCCCTATTTGCATGCATTAGCGTGCTACTTGCGCTGATGGTGGGTGTGCTCATTGTTTCCCACGGTAGGGGTCTTTCAGCATTGTGCGCCAGTAAATGTGGACACTAGTCTGGTGCTCATGGCCTCTAGCGCCTGCGTTTACTTCTGAGCATCAGGGCCTAAGGGACTGGTGGTATGCGCAGCTATGGTGCAATGTGTTACACTGATGTTATCAGTGGAATAAGTCCTTGCAGCAGCAACAGGAACACGAACACAAGAACCTGGAGACCCAGTAGTGGCTCATCTCTGTCCTTGGATCCCATAACTCTGGAGACTGAACCTATAATTCAGGATCACCAGGAGGTGACACAATTTGACTAGATTCCTGCACCCCATTTTGCCATAATCCTGAAGATGCCCTAGCTTGATTGGTTTGTCTATGTTGGCATCCCTTGTAGACATGCCCTGCCCACTTTATCACAGAAAACTCCGACTCCCTTGAGCTGTAGACAAAAGTATAGCAGAATAGCTAGCTGAGAAGCCTAGCTCAAATCCAACTAAAGCTCCCTGTAACCTTGAGCAAGTCACTTAACTCTTCGTTGCCTCAGGTACACACTTAGAAAAGTAGCAGAAGATAAAGATGACGACAAGAAACCGGTCACTGTTCCCATGAACGGCATCAGGGCTGCGGAGCCAAGCTCTGTGCTCCACCAGGTACGATCAGAGACCGTAAACCTGGGAGTGGCCATTACGTTCGACCGAACTCTGTGGTCGCAACCAGCAGAGCGGGGAGCTAGGCCAGGGACAGGGGCACCAACAGGCGACCTACCACCTGCTGGAAGGTCGAGAAAAATACTGGATTGTTCCAGGGAGCACCACAGCTTATACAGTGATGTCACTGGTAGAATTCAGTTTTCATCTCCATCTGTTGGTAGGAAGGGATAAACAACCCATTTGTTCAGAACAGTGGAGCTGACAGTATGGAGACATTAGGACTTACCTGATAATTTTCTTTCCATTAGTTCTTCACACTATTCCAGGACGAGTGGGTAGTTATGTCCATCGACCAGCAGGTGGAGATAGAAAATACAGAACTGAACACCACTACGTAGCTCCCTTCTAGCAGCTCAGCTCCTCAGTATCAGTCCTCAAGCAAGGAAGAAAGAACGCCCAATCTGAGACTAAGTCGCCACGGGGCAGCAGTCATGATCCCTTGGGAACAGGCAGGGAGATCCCCTCTCTCTTCCCAGAGCTGCCAGGCCTGCTGGAGAAGAGACGAAGGGGCTGGCCCTGACCCAGGGCCCCCGCCCCCGCCCCCCACACACATGCCTGCGCAGGGGCTTCGCTTCTACTGAAAAAAAATGGCCACCATTCCCGCCTCCTTCTGAGGCGAAGCGCTAAGGCCGTGAACCGGGGACCAGAGCCGAAAGAAACGCGCCGCTGTGATTGAGCGCGCCCTGTATGTGCGAGCCCCAAATCAGCTCTTCCACTTGGGAACCGAACTGCACACCGTGCAGCGGCCCAAGGAGGAACACTGCTCACTGCAAGACGGGCAGCAGGTCGCACACTAAGCAGGGGTTGCCGTGGCCGCTGCGCGGGAAAACATGTGGCGCACTGCGCTACACACCTGCTTTTTTTTTTAAACCGGAGCACAGCACAAACAAGCAAAAAAAGTTTTTTTTAAACATTCAGGTAGATTAGGCAGTTTTCTGTCTTCGGAGGAAAGTCTGTTAGTATCTGCCAAAGACCTCAAGGAGCAGTTGTGATTTCAACCAGACTCCCCTGGTTCACTGATCCAATCATTAAACTGCTCCTCCACTTCCTCCATGGTTTTTTTTGTAGCACCGACACACAGTGCTCCCATCGATGTCCCACAGCAGAAAGGACCCAGCACCCTGGGTCCACACTACCTGGGAACACAGTCACCCCCCCCCCCCTTTCAGAGCAGGGCACGGCAGCAGCACCGGCCTGCCAGACTCACTGTGTCGCCTGCGACTCCTCATCTTCTGAGTAGACTGGTCGCTGAGCAGGCTCTCACAGAGGACAAACAGGGAAAAGGTGCAGAACACCCCAGGAGGAAGGCACAACAGGGATCCAGCACCACCAGGTATGTCTGCTCAACTGGGAACCAGTTGACCAACTGGACCAGGAGCACGGCCTCAGAAACAGAGACAGAGGAAGTCTTTCTATCCACCTGCTGGAGATAGAAGATACTGAGGAGCTGAGCTGCTAGCAGGGAGCTATGTAGTGGTGTTCAGTTCTGTATTTTCTATCTCCACCTGCTGGTCGATGGACATAACTACCCACTCGTCCTGGAATAGTGGGAATGAACATAATGGAAATATTCATTAAATCACAGCTCTGACCCCCTCGTATTCCAGGAAAGCGGGGGTGAAGGGCTAACAAGAGCCCAGAAAACCCTCCGCTCATAGCTCCAGCAAAGAGAATGGCGGTCTCCAGGGTTTATTTTAATGATTTAGTGTGGGGGGGGGGGGGGGGGGGAAGTACAATAGCAGCAAAACAAAACAAATCAAATTTAATAAATCTCCCTCCCTTATAACTCCTAAGGGAGGCCGAGACAGGAAGAAAAAAAAAACCAAAACAGATAAATTGAAATATGTGAGCAAGGAAATGTGCCCCTTTAACTCCTGAACCGTTGATAACCTGAAATTAACCTAAACAATTTTAGGTTGCAAGGAAAAGAGAGAAAGAAAAAGGGTCAGATGTAATGGCAGGGGGAGGGGAGGGGAGGTGCAGGCACACAAGAGAGAGAGAGGGGGGGAGAGAGAGAGAAACAGCTAGTTCTGATACACCAGGGAAGGCATCTACAAACAGCAAATCAATCTCAAAATAACCCAAAGGATTCAAACCCCACTAAAGATACGCCAGTATATCAAAAGGAGGAATCAAAAAGAAAAGTTTGTTTGCTAAACTAAAATGCACCTTCTCCCCAGGACAGCATGCAATGTGGTAAAACCAAGACAGGGTTGGCTTGTTTGAACAACTGGAAGCAGTGAGGCCGAGGTGCTCCCTGGGCTTTGGAAGCATTTGCAAAGTTTAAATGTTTCTTATTTGCAAAGTTTAAATGTTTCTTTGCTGGTAGGTCACCCTGTTGGCAGAGCAATAATATAAAATGTCACAGACAGCAAAAAAATTCCTCCATCGAGTGCAACTTAGGAACAATTTTGTAGTAACTGACAGAATGCCATCGCTGCCCTCTGCATCAGGAAACGCTGGGCACAGCTGGGTGAGAAAAGTGATTTTACAGACTTACCTGGCTAATCTGTTTACTCTGACCTGTAACACAAGAGAGCTACAAGGCTGCATAATTCAGATAATCTTCAACTGTTTTCCCGTGAGAGCTCTCAGCTTCAGCAAGGGGGGGGGGGGGGGAGAGACCACTGATCTGAACACATACACACAAGTGCACTCCTGGGACATGCAGACGGGCTGCAGTAACCATCTTAAACACCCTACCGTGGAGACTGCAATGGTTTTTAAATTAAATCAAGCAACATCAGCTTAAATGTAATCAGATAAGCAATCCAAAAGCAATGCAGTTCACAGAAATGAGGATGCTCATGGTGGTGCTCAGATCCAGTAAACTCACCTGCTGCAGCAGCATTTTGGGCAATATGTAAAGAGCTGGGAGGTCAAAAGCATCAACTACAGCTCTTCAAATCTTTTGCAGCACTTCCACAAAAATCACAGTTTTGCACTTAACTAAGTTTGCACATTAATCGCAATTAGCACTATACTATTAACGTGTTAATATTAGTTGCAATTCTCCCCTGCATCTCCCCCCTCTTTCCCTCGGGGTACCTCAAACTTTGTACCAGCAGCAATACTCTCTAGCTGTCTGCGGCCTGCTCCAAAGCTTTCCCTTTGGTCCACCTGCCCTTGAGGAAACAGGAAGTAGAATCAAAAAGGGGTGGGCAGGTGGATCAGAGGGAGCGCTTAGGAGCAGGCCGCGAGAGTATCACTGCAGCTGCGGCTCAGCTCCCTGGGGCTCGTCTTGAGCTGGCCCACACAGAGCAGCAGGGCGGCGCTAAGCTTTGGTGAAGCGCTCCAGGGTGCACTTGCTGGCCAGCATGCAAGCCTCTTGGCAGGATACACTCTACAACAGCTTGAGCAACACAAGTGGGCTCATCTTGGCCAGATGCGCTGTCCTCAATGCAACGCAGCTCTGCTCTGTAGCAGGGTGGCCAGGTACACAGTGTGGGAGGGGAGTGGAGGGAAGAAAGAGACAGATATAAATGGACCTGAGGGGGGGAAGGATTGATGCTGGACAATGCAGGGTGGAAGGGATGAGAAACTGAGAGATGTTGCAGCTGGGGGCTGGAGACCGTCTTCAAATCTAAGCTAAAAGCCCACCTTTTTGATGCTGCTTTTAACTCCTAACCCTTGTTCACTTGTTCAGAACCCTTATTTTATCATCCTCACTTTAATATTCCCTTATCTCTTGTTTGTCTGTCCTAATTAGATTGTAAGCTCTGTTGAGCAGGGACTGTCTCTTCAAGTGTACAGCGCTACCTACGTCTAGTAGTGCTATAAAAATGATTAGTAGTAGTAGTGGAGAGGGGGAAATATTGGTCCTCTAATCAAGTGATTAATCACAAATTGTTTTTAATTGCATAATTAATCATGATTATTTTAATCGAGATGCAGCCCCACTTTTAAAACACAGAGATATGTGTTGTTTCACCACAAAGGTGAATGAAGACCAGAACCCCACTTCAGTCCTGGCACGCAAGATAAGTCTCATGGTGCTGAAGACTTCAGCTACAGAGTTCAATGAGAACGCCAGGACAGAGACACACCAACTGGCACCGAGCCCTCATACCTTACACATTATTTTAACATGCAGTCTTCAGTTCCCAATGATGATGATTTAGGGCTTGGCAGGACCTTGAGAACAGGGATGGAAACATGAATGTGGCATGATGCTCTGGCGCCATCTGCTGCACTTGCTGTGCACTGGCAGTATAATCCAGAATACTCCCACACCAACAGATGGATGTATAACCAGAGAAGCCTAACACATTTATTTATTTAGATTTTGCTCACACCTTTTTCAGTAGTAGCTCAAGGTGAGTTACATTCAGGTACTCTGGATATTTCTCTGTCCCAGGAGGGCTCATAATCTAAGTTTGTACCTGAGGCAAAGGAGGGTTAAGTGACTTGCCCACTGATTTCTAAGAATTTTCCAGTAAATGAATATTTACCACATAACCGGTTGTGATTTTGGGCACAATACTTGGCATTAAGTCTTATCATAAAATCCCTGCAATGATGATACCAGAAGTCAAGCTCCTGCTGTCACAGCACTAATAACATCCATTGTAAATACACCACAGAAACTTTGATCCAAATGTTTAGCAGCAGATGGGTCTCTTGGCCATATTCCCTTTCCCACTTCTACCTACCAATGCTTCCTGACTGAGGAGACTTTCTCTTTCTTCTCAGTCCACCGTAGCCTGACTTGATCCCCTGGCATTTCTGAAGCCTGCTCCTTAGGGATCGCTCGCCCCCCCCCCCCCCCCCCCCCAAGACTTGCCTGAACTACCTGGACCTCATGGTACTTCATGGAAGATCTGTGGTTGAGCTGATATTGTGAACCAGATGAAAGGGAGAGTTGTCAAAGGAGCAGGTTTGAGAAGTGTCCAGCTGACCAGGAGGCCTGAACCAATGTGTGTTGGAGGGCTTTGGTTGTGTCTTTTGAAGCAAGGAAAAAGGCAAAGAAAGGACAAAGTCCAGATCAGACAGACACAGAATAAGGAGATCACCAAAAGGTAGTATGAAGGCACAGCCAGATTTATCGAATGTTCATTAACGAAAAACAGTCATATGTCGACCTTACTGCCCTCAGTAATTTCTTTCATGACCAGTAACTTGGAATACTGTAATTCTCTGTGCATTACTCTTCCATGCAAGCATGTTACAAGGTTGATGGGGACCAGTTACTGGGACAGAATAATTCCAGTGCTACAATTAGTTTCTGAAGCCAGTTGAAAATATTCTCTCTGATGTTCCTACAAAGGTTACTTTAAGCTATTTATCTGAACAGCTGGTCTGATGTGTTCTGGTCTGTTCATCCAAGGGCCTTTTCAACAATTCCACCACCGGTTGCTGCTACCAAATTAACTCTGACTAGATCAAAGGCTTTTCATTGTATTGGTCCAACTCTTTGGAAGCTCATTTTGAGACAAATTTCCTGATTTTAGATAATTAGCCAAACCATAGCCCTTTTTTTTTTTTAAACAAAGCATCGCAGACTGTTTTTGACCAGAATCATCTGCTTTACTGACCATTTGTTTAGGATTCTAGTTAATTTAGTTGTGGTTAATTTTTTTATGATTGTAAAATATTTATCAACACTAAAAACATAAGAACAGCAAAGATGTACTCACCTCGGATAAACCTGAGTGTGCAAAAAAGGAAACGATTTTCTGATGGATTAGGCTAGTAGGGCGATGGGAGAGGGGGAAATCCCATCTCCAGGTTGTTCTTGGCCAGGGCTATCCCAGATTAAAGGGGACCACTCTTACCCAGGAACTCCATGAACATTTCAAGCTGTCTCATTTTCTTTTGTGGTGCAGACAAAAGTTTTGGTTTCTTTTCACGCCCTTCAGCTCCACACCTGCTCCTCCCTATCAATTAGTTACATATTTTATTTACTTAAAAGTTTTAAAGTTATTTAATACGTGTTCATCCAACAAAAATACCCCCCACACAAACAGTAGCAATACAGAGAATGCATCAATAAAGATTAAATTCAGGCTGCAACATTTTCAAAAAGCCTGCCCTTCCTCCGTTTCCTATTGCCCCAACTCAATCTTAACCCATTCCCAGGGTCCAAATGGGTGAGGAGTGATTCTGTACTGACTGAGAAAATAACCAAAATGGCACCAATCACCATTGCTGAGAAGCCTAATGGTTAGTGCAGTGTGCTAAGGAGCTGGAGGAACTGGGTTCAGTTCCCACTGGGGCTCCTTGGGACCCTGGCCAAGTCAATTAACCCTCCATTGCCACAGGTACAAAACTGAGTCCACTAGGAACAAAGACAGAATATCAAGAATCTACCATACGTATATACATTTCCGATGACGTCTTAAAGCAGGGGGCTCAAACCTCTGTCTTTAAGGGCTGCAAACTAGTCAGATTTCCAACTTTTCTGACACTCTTACCATCTGGAGGAGAACTTTCACCTCATGAACATTTCCAACTTAGACCGACAAAGCTCATGAATGCATTTCAATGTCCTGCAATTAAACCACAGGAATAGAGATTTTTCTGCATAAAAAAGGCTAATCCGTCATGCATGCCTGCTAAAAACTCTAGCAAAAAAACTAAACTGAGCTACTACTGAAAAAGGTGTGAGCAAAATCCAAATAATCATATCAGAAAATCAATTTCTATAAAATAAAACCTTCAATTTTAGATTTTACCATTGTTAGAACCTCTAAATACTACCCCCCCCCCTAAAAAAAAACAATGTAAAGCAAATTCTTCAGCCTTCCACAACGACCTGCATGAAGGCGCACAGAAACGAGTTACAGAGGCTAAACAGCACCAAATTAAAGCCTGGACGGGTTGGGGGGGGGGGCACCTGGTGTCACTTGTGTTTCAACTGGCCTGAGGCAGCCGTGATATCTATGACCTGGGCTCTGGTCACCTTAATTTAACAACCAGGTATGCTTATGCCTGTAAGCTCTAACAAGAAGGAACCTTTACTTCTCTCTCTAGTGATATATTGATAGGGGGAAGGGAAAGGCGGGAGACCCTCTTTCTTTTGGCCTTTTTATCTTTCCAAGCGCTTTATTAGACCATAGAGAAAATTGACAAGAAAATTTCACCCTCAAGACAGCCCTGTCTGCCTTCTGCAAAGCTGTGACGTCAGACCAGGGAGTAAGCTGATTACAAAGGAGACAGGGTCTATTTAAAAAGGCAGAGCCTTCATCATCACCAGCTATCAGATCGGATGTACAGAAATAGAATATTTCCTAACAGGATCCAGCAGTTCAAGGGGGGTGAAAGACGTGCACCCAGGATCAGACAGATCCACCATCAGAACCTATAGTTTTTTCAAGCAAACTTCAGTTTCAGAAACTCCCAACACCCTGCTATAAGATCACTTTCCTTTATCAGCTGTAACACACGTTTCTTCATTTAGCTCAGGAAAATGTTAAATTTAACTTGCTTGAATACCAGACCAGACTAGCGTCTCGAGGGAATTCATGTGGTCAGACCCTGTATAAGTCTCCCTGATTCTTTCTTTTGCTTTTCTCAGCACAAAGGGGCTGAAGTGCTCACGTTTGCTTGAAACATTATTTTCTTATCAAGCAGCTACCTGTTGGAAGTTCCTTCCTAATGAGTTATGGTCAGTTTTGGAAAGATTTGTTTTGCAACAGTGATGAAGCCTTACATGCCCTAATGGTTTTCTCTTTTATATGATTATTTACTGTATTCCTGGAATGTACTGGTTATCCTGTATTAGCTACTTTGAACTAATTGTTTTGCAATATACAGAATACAAGATTATTATTATTATTTGGGAAGCATTTCCGTTTCCGCATACAGTTCAAACTCCTGTACGTCAAGCTCCATCTCTGGCAGTCTTCAAATCTAAGCTAAAAGCCCACCTTTTTGATGCTGCTTTTAACTCCTAACCCTTATTTTATCATCCTCACTTTAATATTCCCTTATCTAATTTGTCCTGTTTGTCCAAATTAGATTGTAAGCTCTGTCGAGCAGGGACTGTCTCTTCATGTTCAACCAGGACTGGATAAGCCCTGCGTTTTGCTCCAAGCTAAGAAATTCTGCTGCTTATGAACAAGCTTGCAAATGACTCCCTCTAGTGGTTATATAAAGAACTGCATCTAACTTCTAGATTGTACTTCCCAAACTTTACCCTGTGAGATCCCATTTTAATAGCCACCCACTAGATCAACTCCATCTGTTTTATATCTGCTTGATGGTGCGGTCTCCAGAATTGCACTCTAAATGAGGTCTCACCAAAGACTTCTACAGAGGTATCACCACCTCCCTTTTCCTGCTGGCCATTCCTCTCCCTATGCCACCTGTTTGGTCACCTTAAGATTGTAACATGATATCAGTTTGTCAGGATTATTGAAATATATGTAGCATAATTATTGATTATGCTGAATCAGATATACCAATATAAAAATACAGCTTTTAAAAGACTTATTGAAACTGCAACAGGGAAACTGACCTGAACTCCAAATCCCTCTTCCCCCTCCCTTTGGGAACACTTAACAGAGACAAAAGGGTACTGACTTCACAGAGATACAGCTTCCTCTCCCCTTCCCACTTGAACAAAAGCATGACTAGATGGATACTTGAAGGCTCATCAAGACTTCTGCAGAACTGCAGACAGAGGGTCTGGAGAAGCCACTGAAGACAAAGGACTCAGAGGAAAAGCATAAACAAAACATTTGCCTGTCATCAGATGTATACCTGCCCCCTCTCTTCTATCCTGCTCTTCTTGGGACCTGCCTCTGCCTCATGGCTCCTCACTGGACCACAGCATGCTCTACAACTGTCTTTAGATTGTAAGCTCTTTGAGCAGGGACTGTCCTTTATGTTAAATTGTACAGCGCTGCGTAACCCTAGTAGCGCTTTAGAAATGTTAAATAGTAGTAGTAGTAGAACAACAAAGACTGTTCTGTAAGTTATAACTTCTGATTTAAAAACCTGCTACCTACTTTAAGCACAGATTCTCTGTAAGATCTCTTAAGACTCTTATCTCTCGCTGCAACGTTAATTGCTAAAATTGTAACTTAATAAACCCTCCTGAATCTGAATATATAGTGTTCTTGTTCTTTTTTAAACCTGGTAATGCAGGTTAATGTAATCCAGATAAATATACTTAATTTCTTTCATTCAGTGTAATTGTGAATCTTGTTGCTTTAATTGGCAACTGGTGGACAATTAAAATATAAATATATATATTAAAAATTATAAACATTAGCGAGTGCTCTAGCTATCCCCAGGTATAAATTAATTCCTTGTAACAAGATCACCAGACACAATCACCACATATCCTGCTTTTTGTAGCCTAAATGCACAATCCTGCTTTTCATAGCATTAAATATTAGCTGCCAGATTCTAGATATTCTTCATGCCACAATGAATATGAATGAGGTAAGTGTGCATTCACTTCCTCCGCTGTATGTATTAAGGACCTGACGAGGCCATATTTCGCTCTCAAGCTGTGTCAGGGGTACAATATACAACCAATCCCAGTGTCAAATGCAAAAGGCTATTTCTCATAACATCTCTTGGACAGCATTAAAGCACAAGTAAAACTTTTAAATAAAGGATTACATCTTCCAAAGAACCTTTATTTGTGGTAATACTATTCTTTGTCTTTCAGTGAAAGGAATTTTTAAAGGTAATCAATAAAAATAAAACATGGAAAAGAAAATAAGATACCACCTTTTTTATTGGTCATAACAATACATTTCTTGATTAGCTTTCGAAGGTTGCCCTTCTTCGTCAGATCAGTATATATAAAACTGAAACATCAAAGCATTTCAGTGACAGTCTAACAGGATGGGGGTGGGTAGGTGAGAGACAGGGAGATATGCATGGAGAAAAGAGGGTGTCAAAGCAGTACAATTTTATTGGTTTATAATGGGCTAGAAAACCCAGATCTTTGTTAAGACCTGTCTGGTGGGTGTCAAAATATTTAATCATTCTGACTTCAAAGGTCTTACGTTCCTGTATTGTTTTAAAGTTCCCTTTTAGGGTTCTTACCATGAAATCACTGGTAGTGTTCTGGTTTTGTAAAGTGCTGCCCCACAGTGGAAGCAGGACCTCAAGTCTTTTGAACCCTGCCAGCGCTAGTCTACACTGCTGCTTCACAATTCCAGAACCAAGCCTGACCACTGCAGTCTCCTCTGTCATCAGGATTACCTGCTTATCACTGCAATGAACTGTTTAAGTGACACTGCCTGGGCAGCTTTCTAGCTGTGTAACTTTTACAATTACGGACTTCTTATTTTCTTCTTCCTGTGCTTAGTATTTGGTTTTCTCTGTATTGCTCTTATTCTTCATGGTGTCTTCAGTATTGTATCATGTTGCAAAAGATATGCTACTAATAGCATGTTGTAGCATTTCCTCATGAAACGTTTCCTTTAATGCTACTCCTTTGTCATATCAACCTCTCCTGCATATCATTTTTGTCCCATTACCAATACATTTTTATTATTAATTTTACCTATATTGTTTTTTGTGAACCCTTGTGTCCTTTGTCTCTAAGCACTTGGTATGACACTCCCTGAAGAACCCAGTCTCTCACCTTCAAACTCTTTGGCCTTTCAGGAGGGAAATGTATATTCCTTCCTATACTAGGCCTGTAAGATGGCCCTGCTAGTCCTCAGATTTCCTAGTTTTGCTGTCATCAGCATAATTTTACTTTCTGCAAGTAAACAGAGTGCAAACTCAGGAGGAACTATGCGGCCCATATATGGCAGATACATGAATATAACCTTGATGGTGATGAGAGTGAGGACCCTTGCAAAGTCTAAGGTATTCCACCAGAAAAATGTGTTCAGAGAAGGGCACCAGGTGTTTCATACTTGTGTGCTACATGGTTTTTGTGCATGTGAACACAAGAAGGAAAGGATTGCCATTTTTGTATACATATAAAAATTTAACTGAATATTACCATATATGTGTAATGGAAGGAAACAGGAAAATCAAATGAAGAGTGGGAAGTGGACCAATGACTCCAGGGAAACAGGGTTACGATAGTAAAGAGAATAACTTTATTCACAGACCATATTTATCATTAAACCTCAATCCTTGATAAATATGGTACCGGGAAGACTTTAAGCGGTATGCTGTAGATAATGTAGCATGTAGTGTATGCACCAGAGACGCTACATTATCTACAGCATACCGCTTAAAATCTTTATTAAGACTTCCCGGTACCATATTTATCATTAAACCTCAAGGCAGGTCCAACCCGGTAAGCAGGGTAAGCACTGCAGGAGGGCGCCTACCTTCAAAGGCGCTCTGCTGAGGCTTTTGTTTTTCAGTATCTAATCTCTGCTGCTCATCTCAGTCTGGCTCCAAAGCTGTCAGCTCTCTGTCCCATCTCCTCCCCCATCCCAAGTAGAGAAATATCCTCCTTGTGTTTGTCAGAGGACGTCACTGCTCCAACTGAATCTGGCTCCGAAATAACTCTTGGGAGCTCAGCTAACCTCTGCCCAGAAAGGGCTCAGAGACAGCAGAGCCTGAAACCTCGTTTTGTCAGAGACTGCTGTTTAGTGCTGCACATGACCCACCCTTTTCCACCCCACCCCACAACACAGCAACGCACAGGACAGGAGGGCTAGATGCCTGCTTTCAATTCCTAACCATCACCTATCTCTCCTTCCAACTCAGATTGTAGAATATGTTAGTTTATGCTGATTAAGTCTGTCCTAGCTAGATCCTAAGCTGCATGCAGAGCCTAACTTCTTAGGATTTCAGGCTAATTTTTGAAGAATTTGAAGAGGGGTTATCTCTGTTCTACCATGTGTGACTGCAAGGCCAAGTGTCTGAATTGTTAGATTCTGAAATTTTGATAACACATTGTTTTTCAGAGTTGGCAAGACTGTTCTCCTAATTCCTGGTCTGTGTGCTAAGTTATTTTTCTTCTATACTGGTGTAATATTTTCCAATGATGCCATGGCTGGTAAAAGGGGTGTGTCTACTGTGGGGGCACAGCCATAGTGATCCCGCCTCTGGATATCTGCAGGAGGGCGCTAGAAACCCTAGGGCCGGCCCTGGAAACAGGCATTACTGGAAAATGTAAAAACTGGATTAAAGTATAAGACTGCCAGGGAACTCCACAGACTCGTGTCTATTTTATTTTTTTTGTTATATTTGTACCCTGGGGCAAATGAGGGTTAAGTGACTTGCCCAGAGTCACAAGACCAAAGTCCACCACACTAACCGCTAGGCCACTCTTCCACTCCACACTAGACACAAAATGAAAGATCCCACCTTGTTATTTGCTAACTTTTATTTCCATGCACATAAAACCACAACGTTCATCTTAAAATAACCAAGGCTTTTTTATTATTAGCATTTATATCGCTCTACCAGATGCACAAGCAGCTCCTTGTGACTCTAGGCAAGTCACTTAACCCTCCATTGCCCCAGGTACAAATAAGTACCTGTAAGCCGCATTGAGCCTGCCAAATGTAACAAAAAAATAAAAGATCCTGGGCTAGGTACCTTGTACTTGAAGGGGACTCCCTGCAGCAGATCCCTCAGGGCAGTCTTGGCCACCTCTTTGCTGGGCTCGTCAGTCACAAAGTGCAGATTGAGAACCTCGCTAGCCTCCAGTTTGCCAGACCTTAGCAGAGAGCCCAAGGCCAGGCGGAACTTGGCCCCCAGCGCCGGGCTCTTGTCCGCCTTGGTGTACATCATGAGCAGGTGCAGGTCCTGCATGTTCAGCTGCTCTTGCATGCTTTTGCTCAAGGCCGGCCCGGGCTCCGACTCGGGGCTCGGGCTCCGCGCCGCCTGGTCCTCCTTGCTGCTGCTGGAATGCTTCTTCGGCTCCGAGCCAGAGTAGTAAAGGGCGCAGACGGCGAGGGCAACGGCCAGGAGGAGAAGGCCGTGGTGCGAGCGGAGGGCGCAGAGCCGGCCCACCATTACTGCGCTAAGCAAAGCCCCGCCCCAGCTCAAAGCCACGTGCTTTGCGTCTCTTCCTGGTTGGTTCTCAATCTAACCTCGTTGATGAGGCCCAACAGAAAGTTCTTCCGGGTTTCAGGGCGAAGGGCAAAGGGCATTCTCTCCTCTCCCCTGCATCGCAAATCCTAGGAAGAATTCTTGAAAAACAAATCCCTGTTTTCTTTTAGCGGCTTACCAGAGCGTGCAGCTGAAGAATACGCCCCCTGTGCCTGTAGCGTGATTGGATAGGGTGGGGAGGGCTCGCGCCCCCCACCTCCTGTCGGGATTGGCTGGTAGTGCGCGGCAGCAGGACCAGCAGCGTCGGCATTTGGTTGTCCTACGCGTTGCCTGCTGGAGAACGACGCCTAATAAGAGGAACGTTGGTTGCTTGGGAGGGGGGGGAGATGGCAGCAGCGCGAGCGTTGCTCCTGGGGTTGCGCCGCCCACTGTTTCCTGTAGGTCGCCTGAGCCCCACCTATATAGCTGCGAGCCACTGTGACATCACCGACGACGCTGTGGCCCTCCCGACAATGGCAATGACCATCTGTGGGCATTTCTCTTTGCCATTGTTGGTGGCCATCTCGGGGAATTCCCACAGATGGTCATTGCCATTGTCGGGAGGGCCACAGCGTCGTCGGTGATGTCACAGTGGCTCGCAGCTATATAAGTGGGGCTCAGTCGACCCCCTGGATCATCATCTGGAGAGCCTTCCTTCCGATTCGCTCGCCGGGAGAGGAAATGACGTCGGGAGGAGGACAGGAAATGACGTCAGGGAGGGGGCGAGGAAATGCCGATAGGGCGGAGGACAGGAAATGACGTCGGGGAGTAAGTCAGCACGCAGCTGGTTGATGTTACCCAGGACCCTGCGGTACCTCCAAAGCGGCAGCAGTGGCAGAGCTAAGCAATGGGACGGGGGGAAGGTAGAGGTGATGGTTGGGGCTGGAGAGAGAGTTTGATTTGGCCTGTGTTGCAGTGGGAGCAGTGTGCAGAGATTAATGAAGGGTTTTCAGAGGTGGATTAGTGAGGTTCTGCGTTTTCATTCCATAACTTCATGCTCCTGTAGGAGAAGGTGGTTTCACAAGGCTTAACATGTAGATTGGGGCGTCTGCATGGCTCTTGAATGGTTATTTGGTTTTTCCAAATGTGAGTCTGGTTTGATGCTCTGCTCTTTGCAGCCTGCGTACAATGCATTGCAGTAATCGAGATGACTTATCCCCATTGACTGTACATGGAATAGAACATCGAGAGTGAGGTTTCGATCTATGGTTACTCCTAGAATTCCCAAGTTTTGAGAGACAGGCAGAGAACAGTATGGTGTGGTTATGGTAGGGAAGCTTTTTGTGTTATGTTGTGAGGTGAGAACAAGACATTGTGGTTTTTTTTCTGCATTTAGTGTCAGTTGGAATGCATCTGCCCAGGAGTGCATTATTTGGAGGCTGCATATTTGTAGGGGTTGAGGTGTTGAAGTTTAGCCAAATGTATCAGCATCAGGGGGGATCCTTGGGGTACTCCACATTCAGGTGTCCATGGGGGTGATCTGTCCGCTTTCGTTGTTAATTGGTAGAATAGATGCTACTGGTCAATAGTTGGTTAGGTCCATTCTGCTTTTAGCATCTTTCGGTAGCGGTCATGGGCGTAGACTGGGGGGGGGGGTGAGGGGGGCAATGCCCCCCCCCCCAGACGACGTGAGACTGGCGCCAATAGTTTAAAAAAAACTCGTCTCCATCTGCTTCGCTTCCCTGCTCTCTCTGTCTGCGTCCCGCCTTCCTCTGATGTAATTTCCTTTCGGACGGGACACAGACAGAGAGGGCAGGGAAGCGAAGCGGACAAAGACGAGCATGTCCGTCTACCCCCTCTCTTCCTCCCTCATTCCGGCGCAGGCTTCTTCAGCTTTTCTGTGTTCCTGGCAGCGGTAGCGACGTACACACTGCCTTCGGCTCTGCCCCGCATAGGCAGTGAGTACGTCGCTACCGCTGCCAGAATCTCAACTGCTAACTCTAATCTGACTGGCGTTTTACAACATCAGGTTTCAATCAGCTATGTTCAACTTTCTTATTGTGAGAAGCATTAACGGGAGGCAACTGTACACTTCTTGTTTAAAAATAAAAAAGGTTTCAGATTGCACAACAGCCTCTCGCAATTCGCAGCTCTTCCGCCTTCTCGCCACTGGACTTTCTATCCCATCTCTTGCCTCCTTTGGGAGGATGTTTCCTTTGTCCGTGGGGACATTCATCTATTTTGAACATTAGCTTCTACTAATCCTGGAGAGAGCTGCTTGTATCAACATCTTTCCCTTCACTTTCACTCTACTGGAACCTAAAGTGGCTGCTGCATTTTGGGACCAGCCGTGGAACAGGCATTGCTGCATTCTGCATAGGCGCGCCTTCCGATTCAGTCGCCGAGAGAGGAAATGACGTCAGGGAAGGGGAGAGGCTGGGAAAGTCGGCAGCTGGTTGATGTGACCCCGCGGTACCTCCAAACCTCCCCCCTCCCCTTCTCCCTGTCCCCCCTGTCCCCCCTCTCCCCCCTCCCCCTCTCCCCCCTTCCCCCTCTCCCCTATCCCCCTGTCCCCCCTCTCCCCTCTCCCCCTTCTCCCCTTCCCCTAACCCCTGTCCCCCTCCCCCCTGTCCCTCTCCCCCTTCTCCCCATCCCCCTCTCCCCCTTCTCCCCTTTCCCCCTTCCCCCTCTTCCCTTTCCCCCTCTTCCCTTTCCCCCTTCCCCCCTTCTCCCCTTCCCTTTCCCCCCCGTTCCCCCTCTCCCCCCTCTCTCTCTTCCCCCTTCCCCTCTCCCTTCCCCCCCTTCCCCTCTGCATTCCCCTTCCCCCTCAACCTCCAAAATGCCTGCATCCCATATGCACTGTCCATTTCTCCAAGACGGGTAAGAGGTGGCATGTAATGACTGCCCAACCTAAGACATGAGGCTTGGACTCATATGGTGGAGACAGGACAAGGGGACCTGGCTCCCCCCTCCCCCCCCCCCATAGGCATCCCATATGCTCCCCCCCCCCCCCCCCCGTAGGCCTCAACCTCCAAAATGCCTGCATACCATATGCACTGTCCATTTCTCCAAGACGGGTAAGAGGTGGCATATGTAGTGACTGCCCAACCTAAGACATGAGGCTTGGACTCATATGGTGGAGACAGGCCAAGGGGATCTGGCTCCCTCCCCCCATAGGCATCCCATATGCTCCCCCCCCCCCCCCCCCCCCGTAGGCCTCAACCTACAAAATGCCTGCATACCATATGCACTGTCCATGTCTCCAAGACGGGTAAGAGGTGGCATATGTAATGACTGCCCAACCTAAGACATGAGGCTTGGACTCATATGGTGGAGACAGGACAAGGGGACCTGGCTCCCTCTCTCCCCCCCCCATAGGCATCCCATATGCTCCCCCCCTGTAGGCCTCAACCTCCAAAATGCCTGCATACCATATGCACTGTCCATGTCTCCAAGACGGGTAAGAGGTGGCATATGTAATGACTGCCCAACCTAAGACATGAGGCTTGGACTCATATGGTGGAGACAGGACAAGGGGACCTGGCTCCCTCCCTCCCCCCATAGGCATCCCATATGCTCCCCCCCCCCCCCCCCCGTAGGCCTCAACCTCCAAAATGCCTGCATACCATATGCACTGTCCATGTCTCCAAGACGGGTAAGAGGTGGCATATGTAATGACAGCCCAACCTAAGACATGAGGCTTGGACTCATATGGTGGAGACAGGCCAAGGGGATCTGGCTCCCTCCCTCACCCCCCCCCCCCCCCCCATAGGCATCCCATATGCTCCCCCCCCCCCCCCCCCCCCCCCCCCCCCACCGTAGGCCTCAACCTCCAAAATGCATGCATACCATATGCACTGTCCATGTCTCCAAGACGGGTAAGAGGTGGCATATGTAATGACTGCCCAACCTAAGACATGAGGCTTGGACTCATATGGTGGAGACAGGCCAAGGGGATCTGGCTCCCTCCCTCCCTCACCCCCCCCATAGGCATCCCATATGCTCCCCCCCCCCCGCACCGTAGGCCTCAACCTCCAAAATGCCTGCATACCCTATGCACTGTCCATGGTCTCCAAGACGGGTAAGAGGTGGCCTATGTAGTGACTGCCCAACCTAGACATGAGGCTTGGACTCATATGGTGGAGACAGGCCAAGGGGATCTGGCTCCCTCCCTCACCCCCCCCCCCATAGGCATCCCATATGCTTCCCCCCCCCCCCCCCCACCGTAGGCCTCAACCTCCAAAATGCCTGCATACCATATGCACTGTCCATGTCTCCAAGACGGGTAAGAGGTGGCATATGTAGTGACTGCCCAACCTAAGACATGAGGCTTGGACTCATATGGTGGAGACAGGACAAGGGGACCTGGCTCCCTCCCTCCCCCCCCCCCCATAGGCATCCCGTATGCCTCCCCCCCCCCCCCCCCCCGTAGGCCTCAACCTCCAAAATGCCTGCATACGATATGCACTGTCCATGTCTTCAAGACGGTAAGAGGTGGCATATGTAATGACTGCCAACCTAGACATGAGGCTTGGACTCATATGGTGGAGACAGGCCAAGGGGATCTGGCTCCCATCCCTCACCCCCTCACCCCCTCCCCCATAGGCATCCCATATGCTCCCCCCCCCCACCGTAGGCCTCAACCTCCAAAATGCCTGCATACCATATGCACTGTCCATGTCTCCAAGACGGGTAAGAGGTGGCATATGTAGTGACTGCCCAACCTAAGACATGAGGCTTGGACTCATATGGTGGAGACAGGACAAAGGGACCTGGCCCCCTTCTTCCCCTCCCCTTCTTCCCCTCTCCACCTCCTTCCCCTCCCTTCTTCCCCTCTCCCCTTCTTTCCCTCTCCACCTCCTTCCCCTCTCCCCTTCTTTCCCTCTCCACCTCCTTCCCCTCCCCCTCTTCCCCTCTCCACCTCCTTCCCCTCCCCCTCTTCCCCTCTCCCCTTCTTCCCCTCTCCCCTTCTTCCCCTCCCCTCTTCCCCTCCTCTCCCCTTCTTCCCCTTCCTTCCCTCTCCACCTCCTTCCCCTCTCCCCTTCTTCCCCTCCCCTCTTCCCCTCTCCACCTCCTTCCCCTTCCTTCCTCTCCCCTTCTTCCCCTCTCCACCTCCTTCCCCTTCCTTCCTTCCCTCTCCCCTTCTTCCCCTCTCCACCTCCTTCCCCTCTCTACCTCCTTCCCCTTCCCTCTCCCCTTCTTCCCCGCTCCACCTCCTTCCCCTTCCCTCTCCCCTTCTTCCCCGCTCCACCTCCTTCCCCTCCCTCCCCCTCTCCACCTCCTTCCCCTCCCCTCTCCCCCTTCTTCCCCTCTCACCTCCTTCCCCTTCCCTCTCCCCTTCTTCGCCGCTCCACCTCCTCCCCTCCCCCTCTTCTTCCCCGCTCCACCTCCTTCCCCTCCCCTCCTTCCCCGCTCCACCTCCTTCCCCTCTCCTCTCCCCTCTTCCTTCCTTCTCCACCTCCTTCCCCTTCCCCTCCCCTTCTTCCCCGCTCCACCTCCTTCCCCTCCCTTCTTCCCCTCTCCCCTTCTTTCCCTCTCCACCTCCTTCCCCTCTCCCCTTCTTTCCCTCTCCACCTCCTTCCCCTCCCCCTCTCCCCTCTCCACCTCCTTCCCCCCCCCTCTTCCCCTCTCCCCTTCTTCCCCTCTCCCCTTCTTCCCCTCCCCCTCTTCCCCTCCTCTCCCCTTCTTTCCCCTTCCTTCCCTCTCCACCTCCTTCCCCTCCCCTCTTCCCCTCTCTTCTCCCCTTCTTCCCCTCTCTACCTCCTTCCCCTTCCCTCTCCCCTTCTTCCCTCTCCACCTCCTTCCCCTCCCCCTCTCCTCTCCCCTTCTTCCCCTCTCTACCTCCTTCCCCTCTCCCCTTCTTCCCCTCCCCCTCTTCCCCTCTCCACCTCCTTCCCCTTCCTTCCCTCTCCCCTTCTTCCCCTCTCCACCTCCTTCCCCTTCCTTCCTTCCCTCTCCCCTTCTTCCCCTCTCCACCTCCTTCCCCTCTCTACCTCCTTCCCCTTCCCTCTCCCCTTCTTCCCCGCTCCACCTCCTTCCCCTTCCCTCTCCCCTTCTTCCCCGCTCCACCTCCTTCCCCTCCCCTCCCCCTCTCCACCTCCTTCCCCTCCCCTCTCCCCTTCTTCCCCTCTCCACCTCCTTCCCCTTCCCTCTCCCCTTCTTCGCCGCTCCACCTCCTTCCCCTCCCCTCTTCTTCCCCGCTCCACCTCCTTCCCCTCCCCTCTTCTTCCCCGCTCCACCTCCTTCCCCTCCCCTCCTTCCCCGCTCCACCTCCTTCCCCTCTCCACCTCCTTCCCCTCTCCTCTCCCCTTCTTCCCTTCTCCACCTCCTTCCCCTTCCCTCTCCCCTTCTTCCCCGCTCCACCTCCTTCCCCTCCCCTCCCCCTTTCTTCCCCTCTCCACCTCCTTCCCCTCCCCTCTCCACCTCCTTCCCCTCCCCTCTCCCCTTCCTCCCCCCTCCGCCCCTCTTCCCCCTCCCATCCCCTCCCCTCTTCCTCCTCCACCGTCATTTACTATGTTACCACTTTCCACCACAGTTCTTGTCTGATTGGCCAGAATCTACTGGACCTACTGACTGAACTGTTTTAGATGGTTGGAGTTTTTTTTATGCCAATGATAGTACTGATATCTTTGGCACTTGAGGCTTTTTTTCTCCTTTTTAAATAGTTACCACATACTAAACTACTAGACAATTAAAAGACTGAACTCTGCTCTCCCATTCAGATAAGACAGCAAAGGAAAAATATCACATAAAGGAATATTCAAACAGCATCACTGAAGAAAGCCAGTCAGGTTCCCACTCCTGTGGGCCAGCACTGATCTGAAGAAGGAGGGCAACCTTCAAAAGCTAATCAGAAATTAATTAATAAAGATATTTACCTATATTAGCAACAACGGTTCCTATTTGTTATTTTTATTTTTGGTTGTTTTCAGGCATTATGGCACTGCTGCTAGGATTTTTTTCTTTACAGGAAGGGACTTGATATACCACCTTTCTATGGTTTTGCAAGTACATTCAAAGCAGTTTACATTGTCTATACAGGTACTTATTTGTACCTGGGGCAATGGAGGGTAAGTTCACTAACCACTAGGCTACTCCTCTACTTCCTTGGGATTCCGGAATCTTGCTATTCTTGATGTACTGCTGGTCTATGATTTTTGCAACTACATTCAAGGCAGTTTACATATTATGTACAGGTTCTTATTTTGTACCAGGGGCAGTGGAGGGTTAAGTGACTTGCCCAGAGTCACAAAGAGCTGTAGTGGGGAGTTGAACCAGTTCCCCCAGATCAAAGTCCCACTGCACTAACCACTAGGCTACTCCTTCACTAGTGATGTTCCAATGTAGAATCTCCCATACTAGCAACATTCCATGTTCCACTGCACTAACCACTAGGCTACTCCTCCACTAGCAACACTTCCTGTAGAATCTCAAATAGGGAAATGGGACTTGATATACTGTCTTTCTGTGGTTTTTGCAACTGCATTCAAAGCAGTTTACATAGTCTTTACAGGTTCTTATTTGTACCTGGGGCAATGGAGGGTTAAGTGACTTGCCCAGAGTCACAAGGAGCTGCAGTGGGAATTCAACCCAGTTCCCCAGGGTCAAGGTCCACTGCGCTAACTACTAGGCTAGTGCAGTGGACCTTGACCCTGGGGACTGGACAGCTTTTTAATGTATTTGAAAGCATCCGATATGTAGCTACTAGAAACAGCATGAATAAAGGTTGTATTTGTGGTCATTTTCTGCCATGGAAGTGCTATTATGAGACTTGAAGTAAAAAACATGGAAATCACATCTCTTGTACAAATGGATTATTCTGTTAATGAGCATGGTTCAGGGACAAGTGGTTTCATAAAGTCAAAACAATAAAATATTTTCTTTCATGACCATAATGCAGTTCATTGTGACAGAACAGTTTTTGGGTTTAAGCCTGTAAACTGCCTTAAGTAATTCTGAAGCGTATTTCTTAGTTTGGCCAGCAAGTAGTGCATGTTTATATTTGAAGCTGCTGCAGAACAAGCTGGTTCTCTTTATGAAGCAGTTTAGAAAGGCAGTATGTTTTCAAACCTGTTATCTGAAAAAAAAAAAAAGTTTATTTGATAATTTGTGAACAGCTATAGGTCCGCTCTTCCAGGACACTATTTAGACAGTATACAGTACATGTTTAGTACTTGTTGCTGATTGCACTTTTTCTGTCCATGGGTCATGAGAATAACATCAGTGTTCCCCTGCTTGTCTGGAAAGAAAAGATAAAAAGTAGTTGTCTGTTGGGTCTGAGTGCTTTCTGGGAATGGTGGGACTAATGGGACTGTGGCCCTAATAACCTAGAAATCACACAGGGGCAGCTGCTCATGTAGCCCAAGCTCAAAAAAAAAAAAGCATTGGCACATTTTAACTACGTCGCTAGATTTTGCTGGCTTTGAAAGTCAGATTTGCCTATAACAGTGGCAAGAAGTGAAAGGCCATCTCTGCCCATCAGAAGTACCTGAACTAGTGATTGTAGAAGGGGGAAACTTGAATCCCATGGGCATAAAAGATGTGAAGCTTACAGTTTCCGAAATTTAATGATAGAGACCAACACTTTATAGATCCAACAAAATTTATCATCTTGTTCAGAAGGAATGGATTCTAAGGACTTAGCCGAGATTGGGTGGCAGAGCTGGTGGAGGGAGGCGGGATAGTGCTGGGCAGACTTATACGGTCTGTCCAGAACCGGTGGTGGGAAACGGGGCTGGTGGTGGGAGGCGGGGATAGTGCTGGGCAGACTTACACAGTCTGTGCCCTGAAAAGGACAGGTAAAATCAAAGTAAGGTATACACAAGAAGTAGCACATATGAGTTTATCTTGTTGGCAGACTGGATGGACCATGCAGGTCTTTTTCTGCCGTCATCTACTATGTTCAGCAGATATGCCTTGTCAGATCGTGTGGTTTGTTTGGTATGTGTGTCAAAATTGTATATAGGGCAGACTACGAGAAAAGTTACCCACTTGACTGAGCAAGTACTACTATACAACCCACAAAATGATTGCACTATGGAGTACACTGCAATTTATTACAACATGAGTTTGAACTCTTGCAAGGTGTAGTATTGCAATAAAGTGCTATTATCTTAAGGGTGACATTGCCTGGAGCTCTTTGAGGCTTTTCCTTTATTGATAACTTTATTAACTGATGCAGGATTGTTCATAAATGATGAGAACTTTTCTAGTTTTGTATGTATGCAGTGCCACATATGCAAGCATCAGCTGTCAGATGTGTCCCGGTTGAGGCTAAGAAAGCAAATAGGAGTTATTAGGAAAGGAATGGAGAACAAAATTATTATATTGCCTTTGTACAGCTCCATGCTGTGACCACACCTCAAATATTTTTTTTTTGTTACATTGGTACCCCGCACTCAATGCGGCTTACATATTTATACAGGTACTTATTTGTAACCTTGTGGCGATGGAGGGTTAAGTGACTTGCCCAGAGTCACAAAGAGCTGCCCTGTGGCCTGAAAGTGGGAATCGAACTGTTTCCCCAGGACCAGAGTCCACCACCCTAATCCCTAGGCAGAATTATAAGAGGTAGAAAGAAAGGGTAACAAAAATGATGAAGGGGGTCGAGACAACTTTCCAAGGAGACAATGTTAGAGAGGCTATGGCTCTTCAGCTTTGGAGACAGCTAAGGGGAGATATGATAGAAGTCTATAAATACTACTGAAAATGGTAGATGTTGAATTTACTCTTTTCAAAAATAAAAGGACTAAGGGGCACACAATGAAGCTACTAAATCTGAGAAATGTTTCTTCACTCAACATCTAATTAAACTTCAGAATTTGTTGCCAGAAAATGTGGTAAAGTAGGGTTCAAAAAAAGGTTTGGATAATTTTATAAAAGACAAGTTCAGAAGCCTTTATTAAGATGGACTTTGGGGAAATACACTACTTTTTTTTCTAGGATAAGCAACGTAAAATCTGTTTTACCTCTTTTGGTATATGCTAGGTACTTGTGACCTGGATTGGCCACTGTTGGTAATGGGATACTGGACTTGATGGACCTTTTGGTCTTTCCCATTATGCCAGGAGAAGGGTTGGGAACCACTGCTCTAGTGTGATCTACCATAAATCTCCACTGCATAATACTATGAGATTGCAAAGTATCACATATTAAGTCATCTCTGGTAATCACCAGGGTCCCCCAGTGCATGATGCCTTACGATTACCGTGGACTGCACTATTTTATTATTAATACCAATGTTTTATTATTTTAAATGGTACTCAGCACCTGGAGTGTGTAACCAGCTCTCCCAAACCTTTGAGGTTGTTATTAAAATAAAAATTTCACTCTTCTTTTCCCGGCTCAATCAGCTGGGCACTGCCCAGATGTTCCGAACAGCGCTGGGCGCTATTGGACCTATGATCAGAGTGGAGGAGTGGCCTAGTGGTTAGGGTGGTGGACTTTGGTACCCTGGGGAACTGAGGAACTGATTCGATTCCCACTTCAGGCACAGGCAGCTCCTTGTGACTCTGGGCAAGTCACTTAACCCTCCATTGCCCCATGTAAGCCACATTGAGCCTGCCATGAGTGGGAAAGCGTGGGGTACAAATGTAGCAAAAATAAATAAAATAATGCATTGCAAATTTAAGCAGCGCAATTATCTCTGAGCATGGGGTAGAAGTGCGGGAGAATTGTGCCTGAGCATGCTCAGCAACAATCCTCTCGCACTTGTTTGACAGGTCTGGGCTGTCAAAAGCCCAAACCTGTCAAACACAGGGGCTGGAGGTCCATGGGACCACCAAGCCCTGACTACCCCTGCCACGAGCAACGGGAGCTAGGCCCTGAGGACCTCCGGTCCCCCCAACCGATCCCCCTCCCCCAGGTTGAGGGAGGGCTGGAGATCCGGTGGGTCTCCAGCCCCCCAGCAAATGGTCCCTGGTGGTCCAGTGGGTGCCGACCAAGGCCCCCCCCCCCCCCCAGTGACAGGGGGTTGGAGGTCTGCTGGACCGCCGGTCCCCCCTCCCCAACCCCCAGCATTGACAAGGGACCCGTCACTCCATCCACCGCCGCCGCTCTACCTCTCTGCCCCACCCACCCCCTACCTTGGTTGAGGAGGGACGCAGCCTGCCTCCTCCCTCCTCTTCCCTTCGACGCCACAAATGGTGGGGCTACACACCATATAAGGGAGTTGGCGTCGAAGGAAGAGGAGGGAGGCAGGCTGCTTCCCTCCTCCAACTAAGGTAGGGGGGCAGGCAGCGGATAGAGTGACAGGTCCATCACACAGGGACCCTTGTCAATGCTGGGGGTTGGGGGACCGGCGGTCCAGCGAACCTCCAGCCCCCCTGTCGCTGGGGGGTGGCTTGGTTTGTGCCCACTGGACCACCAATGACCATTTGCTGGGGGGGGGGGTGTTGGGGGCTCTGGACCTCTTGCATACTGTACAGGACTCACCATTCACCCCCAATGATCTGCAAACCCTAACGCCAGCTCGGAGCTGGCGTAGAGTTTGTCGCGGCCAGCAACCCAATCTTTGGCACACTGGTCGCTGATCATTGGGGATGAATGCATTAAGCGCTGATTAGCATGCGTTTGCATGCTACTTGCGCTAAGAGCCCTCAAAAGCACGTTGTTTCACGTGCTCGAGGGCACTGATCATGGGTCAGTAGCAAACGCCGGCGCTAGTATGGCGCTAACAGCCTCTAGCGCCGGCATTTGCTTTTGATGATCTGCCTGTAGGGGAGGGAACCATGGGGCTTCAGAATCAAGTGTGCTGTCACCCCCAGGCTCCCTCATGGCCAGTAGAGCATAGGAGCAATTCAATGAATGATGGGACAACTGGCAACTCTAGGAGGACATGATATTGGGAGATGATTGAAAAGAGAAACAGCAGAACCCAGGCTCTGGGGGCTTAATTAAGCCTGAAAGCTGCAAGAGAACTCTTTAAAATGGTGGGGTAGGGAGGAGAGGGGAGGGGAAAGAGTTTCACAGACCAAGTCTACTCCTCAGTCAGAGAAGCTGAGCTCTCTGAAAGTTGACTATAGAGACTTCAGTTATAGCTCTCTGACATTGTTTTATGTGCTCACAGTAAGGGGCCCTTTTTACTAAGCTAAGAAATGGCTTTACTGCATCCTTTCCCACATACTCTAAGGACATTTTAATGCAGCTGTCAAAAAGGGTTCTGTTCTATTTTTTTTTGAATATATAGCTGTGCGCTGTTAGCATTACCATGTAATCATTTTTAAAAAATTACCACTGGATAACATGAAAAGATATCTTCCTGCCACTGAATAGATGCCTACTTTCCACATAGGTCCAGGCAGCACAGTTATTAAAATGAGGCACCGTCAAATCTACATGTATAATTTATAAATAAGAGACATGAATAGTTTCATTATAAAATTACACATTTGATTAGCTAGGATCAGGCCCAGCAGAGCATCTTTCTGGCTGGAGGAGGCCTAACAATCCAATGCCTGACCCCCATTAGGACAGAGCCCCAGTGGCCCACTGCATTCCACAATGCAGAAAGTAGATGCATAATTAAGTGATACAGTAACTTACCAGAGAACCTCATCACTTACTGTACACTAACTTGCTTGCAATGGAAAGGGGGTGAATAACCAGGTTATGTGCATGGACAGTGGCTTGCAGTAAGCAGAGATGCCAAGGGTGGCCCATCCTAAAGAATTAGATTTATCACCACAGTCAGTGAGATTGAAGGCCAATGAGTGAGGTTGTCTAGGGGTGCAGCTGGGGAATACATTTGGAAAGAGCTGCATGTTTGTTTCACTTAGTAAATAAAAGCATCACAAAATGATTTAGCTTCCTTTGGTTTAAGTCTTCAATTCCATATGAAAATGAATGCAAAACAAAGAGGAACTTGTAAAATGGTACAAATCTCTTGTAAGGCCAAGCAAAATGCTGCCAAGGCTCTGCAGCAACAGTTTAGGGACTTAAGTACATAGGATAACAGTACTGCATCTCCTCCACCAGTCTGGCATCTCTCTTTTCTGCTCTCCCTAGTTCTAGCACATCTGCCCCCAACCACAGTCTGGCATATCTTCCCTCCCCCCCACCATAAGTTCACCATCCAAACTAACCGTTATTACTAGTAGTACCAGCAATTAACACAGACTGCCTTGCCCCACCAGAAATCGGAAGTTAAGTCAGAGGGGGCACGATGTGGCAGAGGGAAGGCTCTGTGGGACTGGCAGGAGGCAGCCTGTGTTCATTGCTGCCACTGCTGGAAACCACTGATTGTAAAGATGAGAGGCCAAACTGCTGGATCAAGTGGAGAGGAAGGTGGCGCATCAGCTCCTGAAATGTGTGAGAAGAGGGGGGTGATCAGCCTGGGAAGGCAGTCTAATGCATGTGACTTGCTATCTTTGAGTTAGTACACAGCAAGTGGCCATGCATTGTTACCACTGTATATAAAGTGGTTTCACTTACCCTCCTGAAGAGACAGTAAGTACACCCACGCTACCATCTATATACTTAAAGCCCCGAATCTGAAATACCAGCTATGCACGTAATGTAGCCCAACACCTCTCTCCCCTCATCTAAAACACCAGCCCCCTACCTCAACACAGGTTTGGAGATATGGACCATACTGTTTTTGTTTCTCTCCTTAGTTATTGGACACACCAGATAGTTTATATGGTGTTCATCTACTATCATTGCCTGTTTCTATGTTTAAATTTAACACATCTCCAGTATAAAGACCTGCAAGTGTCTGAATGGGTAATACATATAACAGCTCTCTCATGGGAGAGGGTCAACACAAAATGCATAGTTTTAATAACTCACATCACCCCTCTTTTGCAGTATACTAAGTTTTTAATCAAGTATTTACAATTCTTACATAATGTACACGTCAAGATAATAAGGATAAAATACTACATTTTCTCCATTTACAGTGGTAAAAGGCCAAAAATGGTCTTCTAAAAGCTACCTACATTCAAGCTTTACATATAGATTTTCTTACTGCATAAGAAAAAAAAGCAAGGTTGCTTATAAATTTAGTATAGAATATTTTCAGCTATGGCAGGGGAAGATAAACATGCAAATCGTGTACTTATTGCTGCAACCATGCAGAAGAAACATACGCTGCTATTATACCAATTAGTCAGGGCCAGATAGAGCTGGTGACCAATGCCAGCTGAATAAAACTATGGTTTGATTCCTTCGAGTCTTAGTCAAGTCAGACCCAGCGTAATTAAGTTATGAACTTTCAGAGCAAATAGTTTGGAAAAATGGAAAGAGAGCGAGGGATAAGTGTAAACTCATCAACATGTACATTCAGAATTTGTTACATCATACTATAGGGATTGTCTAACACTTAAATGAGCACTGATTCTATCCGAGTGTTCCAAAATGTAATTCACCACATTACCATTTTCTTCTCCTTGCCATCCAAGTAGATTCAGTCAAGCTTACCTGCACAGGGCCAGCCCTACCACTGGAGACCAGGAATCTACCTATGCCAAAAGACTGGGAGGGGAGGGGGCAGCAGCACAAGACAATCAAAAAGCAGAAATTTAAAGCCACTGTCTGCGGCAGTGGACCATTGAAAACCTGTACGCATGCACCCAAGCCCTGGCACATCCCATGCCTCTAACAGAAAGTTTGTTACAATGGCCATGTCACTGCCTTTACTTCTGATGAAGATTTGCTTAGTCAGCTCAGGCAGAGGTAGTGGTGAGAGGGGAAGGAAAGAGAAAGGGAGACGTTAAACACTTGAAGGGAGAGGTAGAGAAGGAGAGATACAGAGGGGGCATGACTGAAGATTTGCCATTTTCGGACTGGTCCTCTACCAGCATCAGCCATTTTGAATGGATCTTGCTACCTGTTCCAGTGCATTTGGAGGGTGGGGGGGAGATGCACAGAAAAGCCAATTTCAACTCAGCAAGCAAATGTGTTTCTTCTTCTTTTTTTTTTGCCCAATCTGTTTTAAAGAATGAACACAAAGGCTAAGTTCTCTCTTACTAGCTGAAAGCAGCTGCAGCTTGAAAGGTTGCATTTATCAACTCGGGGATTAACAGAAAGCCAAATATCAAGCTTGAATTAATGAAACAGGATAGAAATACAGCTTTTATACAATGTAAGAGAGCATTACGCTTCATAAGACATTCATAAACTCCTGGGCAGTAAGAACACTAATGCTTAAAGTGGCATTTGTGGTGCACGTTTTGGCATGCTGCAGACACCCAGAAGAGACAACTTTTTAACCAGATGTTACTGCTGTTGTAATTCTGGGGTGTTAACTGGAATTTGAACCACCTGTGTGGTCTCTTTAAATGTTGCAGCTTGTGATTTCCAGACATGCATCACGGGAGGCTACAGTGCTACCAGGGATAGGATTACTTATTGCAACCATACAGGAGATTCATATTTATGACATTACTGCTAGTCAAAAAGACTATTTTGCAATTTTGGACCTCCGCTGAGAGTGTACCAATTGAAGCCTGGAAGACCAGGATGCAAGAAGTCAGCAAGTATGAAAGCCGGATCTATGCCAAATCTCTAAAATCCACGAACAAGCAATATTCGAAGGTGTGGACAGATTGTTTACAGCAGTTAGGGTAAAGAGGGAAGGGGGAGGGGATAGGATCGGAGGGAAGGAGGTAGGGTGTGTTTCCGTACTGACTGGTGTGAGAAGGAATGGGATGTTTGAGATGAATGGATAGGGGGTATTCTAAAAAGCCGATACGTCTACGGGATTACAAAACCTAAGTTGTTAAATCTCTGTTTATTATTGGATGCTGTTCAGGCTATATACTGTATGGAACTGCTTTTGATACCACTTGCAACATTGTAGATGTGCCTAAGTATCGTATTGGTGGCAATAAAAATTAATTAAAAAAAAAAAAAAAAAAAAAGATTACTGCCCCCTCGATACACCAAGTCTCAGTTGATACAGAGCTTAAAATTAAGTGGTCTTACTTTTTGCTGAAGGTGCACAGCATTATACCTTAGCACAAGGTGCTATGTACAGTCTTGATTAAAGGTTAGAATAGGAATCACTTATAAAATGAAAGAATTACAGTTTATTCAATAAAACTTTGTCAGCCACATTGAAAGTCTTCTAAAGCCCCAGTTACATTATTTTCCCAGATCATATCAAGCCTGTTTTAATTTACCATGGTTTCTCCTTTGGTCTTTTCAATGTACAATACTTGCGAGAATTTTAATTGGGTGTTTTTTTCCTGCCATTCAGAAACTAAGTGCAAAAAAAAACAAATTCTCTGAAAATGACCTGCCACTTAAACTTGTTGTATTTAAGTATATCTAGGCATTTCATGCCACACAGCTTTTCTTAGTCTTCATCAAATTTCAAGTTGTTCGTTTGCTTTAGAGTCCTTAATATAAAATCTTAAAATTAGTACTGTCATGAAAAGAGTATACAAGCCAGGTACAAATCTATTGTACAAACACTTACTGACACAGCAAACAGCGCTAGGCACAAAGTCTGCCTTTTTTTCCTTTTTAAATTTGACATTTCAATCTTGGAGCTTAAAACATGTCATAAAATTGAATTAAAACAAATTAATCTAATACAAAAATATGCTGAAGCAAAGATAGTTTCTACTGCCAAGAACTGAAACTATGGAAATGGGGTAATATCAAGACTACAAGGGGCCCAAAACGAACCGCTGAATTGAGACGAGGTATTCCTACTATTCTTTTGATTGCAGGTTGTGCATCACCATTCAGATTAATGCAGAAACACGACTCCTATACAGAAAGTGGCAAGTGGTCCCACTTAAACTGTGCGTTAGACAGTCAGTGTGAGGAAAG
The DNA here is from genome assembly GCF_901765095.1 of Microcaecilia unicolor. Classification (NCBI taxonomy): domain Eukaryota; kingdom Metazoa; phylum Chordata; class Amphibia; order Gymnophiona; family Siphonopidae; genus Microcaecilia; species Microcaecilia unicolor. Next base: position 207,857,809 of record NC_044040.1, on the reverse strand, counting down.
TGTAACGTGCTAGCCGGCTTACACTTCCACGCCCCCTAACAGGAAAATGTGCTATAAAACTAAAAGCTAAAGGAAAAAAAAAAAATCAAACACCAAAATGCAGGCTGCTGCAGTGAAATAGAACAACCATTTCACTAATGTAATCACATGCGTGGGATAAACATAAAGGAATCCTGTGCAGAAGAAAGGGATCCTCAGGAGCTTAGCCTAGAATGGGTGGCAGAGCTGGTGGTTGGGAGGCGGGGCTAGTGCTGGGCAGACTTATACGGTCTGTGCCAGAGCTGGTGGTTGGGAGGCGGGGTTGGTAGTTGGGAGGCGGGGATAGTGCAGGGCAGACTTATACGGTCTGTGCCAGAGCCAGTGGTGGGTGGCAGGGATAGTGCTGGGCAGACTTATACGGTCTGTGCCAGAGCTGGTGGTTGGGAGGCGGGGTTGGTGGTTGGGAGGCGGGGATAGGGCTGGCCAGACTTATACGGTCTGTGCACTGAAGAGGACAGTACAAATAAAAAAAGTAGCACATATGAATTTATCTTCTTGGGCAGACTGGATGGACCGTGCAGGTCTTTTTCTGCCGTCATCTACTATGTTACTATGTTAATCTAGAAAGAAAGTTTGCTCGGTTACTGTACAAGATCAGATTTTGACTAGGATTTTAAAAATGAAGCCAACTCGTATCTTGCTATTGCACGGATGAGTACAAATTCCATTCCCTTAACACCCATCCTTTAAATTAAATGGATATTTAAAACAAAACCTAACACTCTAGACCTGGAGGCACTGTTCCCGCTAAGCTGAGCAGGAGTCCTCCACAGAGTCCTGCTAGTATATAGTGAAACAGTGCTATCACATTCTTCTCAATGGTGAGAGAGGCAAGCTCCCTCAGGACTCCAAGGAACCTGCCTGTCCCTAGTGATGGAAGACCACCCCCTAGTGGCAACAATCAAGTTGGAGGACTCCCGCTCAGCTTAGTGGGAACAGTGCCTGGAAGTGAAAAATTAACAACAAAAAAATGCTGATAGTAAAGGAGAAGTCATATGGGTGATAGCTGGTTCATTCAATCTGGGTCAATACACAGTCAATAACCCCAGAGCAAAATCAAAAGAAAACATGGGACGTTCTTGAGGGCTTTTTAATTTTTTTGTCCTGGTAAATAATGCTTTTCTAAGGGGAACCAGTACTGAAATTCTGGTGCTCATTTACAACCACCCAGGAACTGTCCTATTCTAAAAGCCCCTTCCCCTTTGTTGTTCCTAATACAGTCATTGTAGCAACAGTCCGAAAGCCAAAAGCCATCCACTGGGTTCCTTCCAGAACCATGTATCATGAGCTCTAAATTCAGCTAGCAAGCACTGTTCTTACTATGAAAGCTCCCTCCCCACCTCAAGTGCTATGTCTTTGTGGCATCTTCAACCCCAGCTAACCCACGATGGAGAAAACCAGGGAACCACCAGATGGCAGCTAAGAGCACTACACTGAGCATGGTTTATTCTGGGGAGAAAAGGGGAAATTCACATGTAAGAGCTTCTATAAGATGACTTGCTGACATCCTTCAGATATACTGTCCATGCACCTTCCTTTTATTTTGGGTTTTTATGAGGACTAATGACCTTTACATTAGGGTCCATGCATTATGCATTTTAAGATCCACATTGGGCCAAACTTAGAAGGCACACATATGATGCCATCCCTTCATTATACCAGAATTTTATGTATGCCTATTCTACAGTACATACAGATATAATTCTTTTTTTTTTTTTTTTTTACCTTATATTGGTCCATTTCTTTGTTTGGCTATATTAGCTCTCTACTCATTTTCTCTCTGTGGTTTACAATCATAAAGGGCTTTATAAAGCTGTTCCCAGTACAGAACGCAGAAGCATTTTCTTAAAGACACTTGACAATTTAGAGAAAATTACTCCCTGTGCTATAAAGGGCCTCTAATTGTTCAACAAGGTTCTTTTGTACATTGTTGTTATGCACCAAGTAGCAAAAAGAGAGGGTTCAAAAATGAAGGCAAACAACACAGAAAACGAAGCACAAAAGGGGCCTTTTTGGCAGAGAATGCCAGAATAAACAGAATAAATTTTTAAATTCATAAATATGGAATAAAACTGATGTACAACACAGAAAAAAAAGCACAAAAAGGCCTTCAAGTAATGGAACATTCAAGAGTCCTTTAATCAAAAGGCCCGTCACGGGCTGTGTTTTGGCGCTCATATGCCTGCAATAGGGGGTCAAATGGAGATAAACTCTGTCAAACAGAACTATTGACATTGACTAGCGAAGACACATTTGTTTGAGATGTGGTGGTTTTTATTTCTTTTTTGATAGCATCTAAGCTGTTTTATGTACAGTTTATCTCTGTTTGACCCCTGACGCAGGCGCATGAGCGCCAAACGTAAGTATGAATTTAAATTTATTCTGTTTATTCTGGTATTCTCTGTCAAAAATATACAAAATTGGTTATGACAAGCGTTATTTCCAAGTTCTGTTTGTGCTAAAGCAAACAAACAAAAAAAAAACAAAAAAACATTGGTCCACCTCAGAACTCCATCTTGAAAGATTTCTTAGCATGTCCCACTCCCGTAAGGTTTAGGCTCTTCTTAAATTATCAGCCTGGCATATTCAAAAATGTGACTTTTTAAAAGGCACCGCACTTAAGGCAAAAAGAATGGTAAGAAAGGTGTGGACCCACCTATTAAACCCAAAAGCTAGCAAAAGTATGGGTGTTGTACAGTGAGCTGTCAAATATAGCATGAAAGGTTTCCACAGGTTTGAGGCTGAAGTGCAGCGGTACCACACAGGTAGCAGAGGTCTTTGAGTACTCTTTTGCATTCATTGGTTGTATCATCCCACTGGCTGAACAGAAAGGAATGGAGTACCTGTTTGATACCACTATCTTTACAGCAATATACACCCAGATCCCTTTGGATTGTATGCACTCCCTCCCCCCCCCCCCCCCAACTCCCCACAGGGAGCTCAATTCACTCAAATTAGCAGCTAAACTTACGGCCACAAATTATTCACCGAGCTTGAATAATAAAAACAAAAAGGATCAAATCAACATTATATATCACATAGTTCAGAGATCCAGCATAACTCAGTGAAGCCAAGTAAACACTTAATGGACCCTTTGGCTCGGCCCACTATAGCACAGCTTAAATTCTTTCATTAAAATCTGCATGCACCTCATTATCCCTTTCCTCATTAATATATGGAATAAAGCAGAGGATACTGTTTTTGCTCACAGTAGGATGTCAGCGCTAACCAAAGACAAAAAGCAAAACACATTTGTCCGTGCTTGTAGTGTCTCATCATAATGGGAGTTAATTTTGTAACTGCCCACGTCGGTAAAAAGTACATGTGTACTTTTCATTCTGCAAACTTTGTAAGATTTGACAGTACAAATACTTTCATTTTGAACATTATTACAAAAGTATCCAAATGCATATACAGCTCCTTAAATAATGAGGAAACTTTCTTTGAGAAAAATTCAAAAGTACATGGATAGTTCCAAACTTGGCAGCGGGTAATTTTTAAAAATTACCCTCCCTCCTTAGAAATCAACACAGAAACAATGGCAAATGAAAGAGCAGAGATCAACCTGTCATCTATAGAGTAAATTTTCCACAGGCAACCTTCTATCTAGCTTTTAGGAAGCCACCCACCCTGTCTGCAGGCTAACATGCACACATGTGCACGCTTTCACTGGCAGTAGGGAAAGGCAGTCAGGAAATACAAGCACTCTTTTCAATTTTCATTTCATTTGTGAATCGTTGATGTGCCAATGTACGGGTGTATTTTCCCCTCAGAAAGAGTACTCACACAGCATAGGTGTAAAATGTGGGCAGGTACTTTTTCAAAGTCAAAGTAGCCACAGATTTGCACCTGTCCAGGTATTCTCAAAAGAACCCTCAAAGGGTAATTTTACAAAAGGGCACTTGTGTGCAGCTATGTGCCTTTTCCTACCTAATACGCCTGTTTTGTAAAAGCAACGTATGTGTCTACTATGTGCCTTTACAGAAATTATCCAGGAAACTGAAGCAGGCTGGGCATGTTAATCCACCCCATGCCACCTATCCTCGATCCACAATCCCCAGTAATGCTTAGGCATATATATAGCATATAAGGCATGATATTTCTTTATGCCCATATTTTGAAAATCACACATTTTAAAAAAATGTATTTTCAAACAATGGCTTGAAAGCTGTAATCATTATGCTCAAAAAATATCTTTCCAGGAAAAGGATTTTCTAAATCCTGAATTTGGGTGAATTGAGCTCTGCCTTCCTCACAATCCAAAAAGCTGGTTTGTTGATGTAAGAATCTTTGTAATCAGTCCTCATTTTCCCAAACCAACAGTGCTCTGTCTGGCACAGCTGCAGTAAACACACAGCAAGTTTGCAGAAAGGAGCGTGAGAGAAAGTGGGCACAACCGGCTTCCTTTATGTTATTCCCCACAGTATTCAGAACTTCTGCGATTCGGACTGCTGGAAACGGTTCAATATCTCTGGATTATTGGATGCCATTTGGGAGAAGTCACGGAAAATGTCCTGGTAAGTTTCATCCCCTGCATAAGAGAAATAAAATTGGAAAACTGTTTCAGTGGTTTTCACTCATACAGACAAAATACTAAGAACAGTGGACCACTTTCAGAATCTTAAGTACTTCACATCTTTCTGGGACCTGATGTTTCATCAGTTTTGATTTTTGCTTTTCTTTGCCAAGAAGAGGATATTAAAGTTTTATAAATAAATAAAATAAAATTTGTACTATTTAAACACAGCAAAGAGATTAAACAGAGACAGGAATGCACATGCACATGCTGGAAAGGCAGACATTAAAAGGAAAGAATACCTGAGGATGCCTCAATGCAGCGCAACAGACGAAAGTTCAGAGTTAAATAAAGCAGACACACAAGTGGTATCCAGCAATAAAAGACAAGATATGTTTATTCAATTGAAAAGTTTAGTTATCTCGAACATGGTCTTACGAGGAATTGTACATACAATGCAAGTTCCTCATTCCATTGAGACATTTGCTTTGCTAACGGCTAAAATGTATATACTCCTAAGCAAGCAGATATATCATCAGTTTCTAGTTCAAACACCTCTAGATTTCCTCCCACAATCCCAGGATGAAAAGCTGCTTTAATTTGCCACTGGAGAGAGACTCTCTAAACCTGTCCCCCTATGTTAATAACAAGCTGCCTTTCTTGTCCATGTCACTTTTAGGTATTTTTTTCAAAACTGTTCAATTATGGTTTGAGTAACGTATTGGCCAATGTTACTACTATTGGAATAGCGGCTGCAAGAACTATTTGTGCCCAGCACATACAAGGATACAGAATAAGTACAGAAAGCATCAATGCAGACATATCAGAATTATTACTGGAAATAAGGCTGCGGAAAGCCTTGAAATCTTTCGCTAAAAATCATTTTTCCCCAGGAACAGATTGTCCTTTCACCCACAAACCACATTACGTCACTTCAAAAAAAGAACATTTTACCTCAACACAGCGCGGTAGGGACGGGAAGTACCGCTGGGCTGCTGCGGTAGCCTGGCGGTACTTCCATTACAGTGAGTGGTAAGCCTGCGTTGGGCTTACCGCCAATTAGTAAAAGGAGCCCACAATGACTAACATCGACTGCACTTAACTGCAGCAAGACCTGCTTACAGCTCATGCACCTTTTCTGACTCCATGTGCAATTTTTCCTTCAGTTAGGCACTTATCTTATCTAAACTCCTACTGCTCTGTCTATATGTTCCAGCTTCATTTATCCCCTTTGTAACTTAATGATTGTTGGGTTGACGCTGTAAACAGCATAATAATCCTAATAATAATGTTTACTGTTTGAATTTTGGGGAGTTTTTTTTTACCACTTTACCAGGTTTATTCTTGCTGTACACATTTGAAGAAGAGGCCTGTGATGTTTCAAAAAGCTTACAATGATAACTAACGTTGTTGGCAAAGCACAACCTATGACCCTACCAAGATCCCAGTTTCTCTCCAGGACCAAATGCAGCTTCTAGAACTCTTCTAGTATCAGAAAAAGTCTGAAGGTATAATTGCATCACTCAAGAGATTTCTCACGTTAAGAGAAGATTCTTTCTACAGCTTTTATTTCTTGCACCAAAAATATTTCTCACTAAAAATACCTGACATGTCACATATTCTAAAAACCCTGTGTAAAACTAAAGGCGACACAGGACCATTTCCGAGCAGGTTTGATTTTAAAGTGCACATTTTTTTTTTAAATATAAAAATAGCTACTACATCAACTTTAGTGTTCAATGTCCAAAAGAACAGAAAAGGCACATTGTGCATTCAAGAGGGGGGAAAAAAGATAAAAGCCAAGACTAAAATTAACAGTGGATCATTTTTTAGATTGTAAGCTCTTTTGAGCAGGGACTGTCTCTCTCTATGTTGGATTTTCAGCGCTACGTGCGTCTGGTAGTGCTATACAAATGTTAATAATAATAATATATACAAAACATTTTTCCTGTAGACACAAAATAGTGATAACCCCTTAGTACACTGGGCCCAGTTAGCACCAGAAGACACGTATCCTCGAATTACAAGAAATAGCCCAATGGCATATATGGCCTTCTATTACTAATGAGACACACTTGTTTAGAATGTATTTTGTAATTTAATATCCCCCATCAGGTATATTATTAGTTCTTTACAGTTCAAAGTGGTTTTAATGTTTGAAGGAAAGACATTTTGATGCCTCAGCAATTCAATTTCATTTCAACCACCTAATGCACTGCAGAAATGCTACTTTCACTCCTGAAATTTAATTATCTTGTATCAAACGCAGAATGGCTTCTGGCTGTATGGAAACATCTCAAAGTGAAGATTATAACCTCTTTTAAGAAGCACCAGGAAGGTTTCAGTGCAAACTGTGGCATTGTTTTTCAGCACATTTGCCAAGGTAAAAATGAGTATGTACTTCCCTTAATGCTAAGGAAATGATTGTAACTAGAGTGTAATACTTATTGCCTAAAGTCGTTAAACACTTCAAAAAGTTAATCTAAGTCGAATCGTGTGCATGGTCACTTGCTCTTCAAAGATTTCAGAAGGACAAAACTGCAAGCAGAAATGTGCTTCTCTTGAGGCAAAGGTACGGAAGGTCAAGCTCACTAGAATCAAATGTTTCCATTACAGTGACAATTTACATTTTTGAATAAACAACTGGATGCAGTAAAGACTTTTTCAAGCCCGCTTATCCAATTAAGTCGTTGATACATTGCAAAACTCCAGTTCATCCCCACATCTAGTGCTATGAAAGCCTAGGCACCTAGTCACTGTCAGATCTTTCTTGCACTTGAAATGAGTTAACATTTTGACAGGCCTGCACTTTCTCTCAGTTCAATATTTGGACTGAAATAGCAAAGGTAGTGCTTATACAGAACTACTACAGATCTGCAATACAACAGATCTGTCATAATAAGTGTTCCATGAAGCCATCTAAGCATATGATCAACTCAGATAATGCTCTTAATTATGTTTAACATTGTTGATGTAGATTTTAGTGATCCTGACCTCTTTTATTTTTTCTTTTTGTAATACCCCCCGCCCCTTTTTTTCCCTCTGTAGGTCTGGTGAAGACAGGTCCTGCACAATTGAAAAAAAAAAAAAAAGCATCCTATCTACTCAACATAAATGAGGATCTGAGAATATGGAAACAATATAAAAAAATTCAAACCATTCCAAACACAACACTAGGATATCCCAACTAGAATGTTTTGATTTTAGACAAGGCTAAGTTCTTCTGGTTAAAGGAAATGAGTAGAACTGGGTTAGTCCTGTAATAGCGGTAATGACATGACACCTATAGCTGTAAACAGACAGGGCCTCACAGCTCCAAAAATATTGAACATCTAAAAATCAACTTTAAAAACATTCAACTAGGGAGGAAGTGACGTCACGGAGGTGAATGGCTGCCTAGCCTGTTAGCTCCCGCACTCCCCCAACGTTAAGCAGCACCAAAAGCGCCATTCGCAAAAAAAAAAATAGACCAGCATCACATTTGGGGACGAGGTATAAATCGAGCTCCACAAAATGAGCAAAACCGCGGCGGCGGCACAGCGGGTAAGCGAAAAAACCGCCGAAGAAACAAGCCGGGAAGAACCTCTCGCGCCCAGCTTCACCTGGCATGGCGGACTCGGAAGCGCCGGCTAGACACGTGGCGCCGAGCCCCGCGGCTAGAAGGGAGCATTCCCCAGCGGATTTGGCGAAATGCCTGGACGCGATTAGAGAGGAAATAAAGGCCTCCCGAGTTGAAATATTGGAGCACGTCGACGCTATAAGCCTGGACCTTAGGGAGCTGGGTGGCAGAGTAGAGACCATAGAGGAAAGGCTCGATGAACAGGAAGAGCAGCACAGCTTGATGAACTCACGCATTCTAAAGCAGCAAGAACAATATGACGAACTTAAATATAAAATGGATGACCTTGAGAACAGAGGAAGAAGACACAATTTGAGGTTCCGGGGAGTCCCCGAAAGCGGAGATATGGAAGATATCCAACTGCTGGTGAGGAACCTATGTGAAAAAATTATGGGTGAGGCCTGGGACCCTAGTGCAGCAGCCATGGACAGAGCACACAGAGTGCAGGGCCAGAGACTTGAAAATAGACCCAGAGACATACTTGTGAGATTCACCTCTTATGCATTTAAGGAGATGCTGTGGCAAAAAGCCCGGCAGCTTTCTACCCTGGAATACAATGAAGCCAGGATCTCAGTATTTCAAGACCTTTCGGTGTTTACACTGATGCAGAGAAGGGCTATGCGACCAGTGACTGAGGTACTGAACAAAGAAAAGATCGCTTACAGATGGGCCTTTCCATTTGCTATCTGCTTTGCGATCAAGGGGCAACAGTGCAGGACAAGGAAGGTGACAGATGCCTGGAAAAACCTACATGAGGCTGGGTTGACAAAGTCGGAGACGGTGCCCACGGAGATGGCGGGGACAACAAAAGCACGCATGCAAAAGTGGAAGAGAGTCCCGGTGAATGAGAAGACAGCGAGACTTCAGACTTGAAAGCACAAAGAGGACTTTGATTAAGAGTGGACTGTTCACAAGGTTTAACTTGAGGTTGAACGGAAGAGTGAATGCGTGAGAATGAAAGTTGCTTAATATGAGGTGAGCTGGTAGTGAGGAGGAGGAGGTGTTCAAATGCTGTATAATTGAATGGGGGGCACGTGTGAAGGAGGGGGACGGAACTGGGTGGGGCGTTGGCCTTCGCGGCCGCTTTCCTCTGGTTACCCATGCAATGCCAGAGGGTATTGTCTGGTGAGTGGATGTTAAAGGGGGGGGGAGGGAGGGAGGAAGAAAGTCAGAGGGGAGGCTGGGGAGGGGGGGTTGGGTATACACCTTTCTTTGAACATGCTGATAGAACAGAATTGTTAAATGGTGGGCTATAAATTTTTCACTTATAATATAAAGGGCTTAAATTCTCCTTATAAACGGCACGCCCTTTGGCGTGAACTGCGTCTCGCGCAACCACAAGTGGTGTTTTTACAAGAAACACACCTTTTAAAAAAGCATGAGAAACTATTGTACTCTAAATGCTATCCACAGGTGGTGTGTGCTTCAGATGCCCTAGGAGTAAAAAAAAGAGGGGTAGCCATAATGTTCCACAAAAATACCACAGTCCAGATCTTACACACTAGAAGAGATAGGGAGGGCAGATTCCTGTTTTTACATATTAGCTTGGAACAGGAGGAGTATACACTGGTTAGCGTATACGCGCCCAACGAAAGACAGGAGCGTTTTTTCCGGCACCTCCAGAAGGAGCTGCAGGCCTTTGCCAGAGGGAAGCTGATAGTGGCCGGGGATTTTAACGCGACCATGAAGCCTGGCCTGGATAGATCGACTCCTCCTTCCCAGATAGATTGTAGAATTGCTAGAGCACTAAATGACCTTGTTGAGGGGATGGGGCTGTACGATGGGTGGCGCTTGAGGAACCCTAGAGGGAGAGACTTTACTTTTTTTTCCCAAGTGCATCACACTTACTCCAGATTGGATTACATTTTTCTTGACAAAACGTTATCGGAAGGGGGGGAAGAATCTGAGATAGGTCATATCACAATATCGGACCATGCCCCGGTCTGGCTTGCTGTTCCTTCCCTGAAGGAGGAGGAGCGAGATAAAAGATGGACATTTAACAACAACTTGCTGCAGGATCCTGAAACAGTAGCTAGCTTTATCCCCTTACTTAGAGAGTACTTTGATATCAATCTGGACTCGGGGCCTACATTGGGTACCGTGTGGGATGCATTCAAGGCAGTCTCAAGAGGACATTTCATTAAGTGTGCCAGTCAGAATGCCAAAGTACATCGCCAGAGGCTGGTACGTTGCATGGATAGACTGGCTACACTGGAAGATAAGTACAAAATTTCAGGTTCAGTAGCTGATTATCGAAAATTACAGGAGGTGAGATTGGAAATAGCGGGGCTACATGAGGATAGTTTGAAGTTTGTGAGTGCAAGGATGAAACAGGTTCACTACGCTTGCACTGACAAACCTGGACGCCTGCTAGCTAACAAATTGAGACAGCTGAGAGCAGATCGACATATTCTAAGAATTAGAGATGCAGGGGGGGGCATAACGCACAAATCAGCACAGATAAGGGACTGCTTTGCCCAATACTATGAGAACCTCTACAGAGAGGATGCCACAGTACAGACGGGGGAAATAGAGGGATACTTACAGGCTAGGGGGCTAGCGGCTCTCTCTGATACACAAAGGAGAGAGTTGGAGGACCCAGTGGCGGTAAAGGAGGTGATAGAAGTAGTCAAAGCACTACCAAGGGGGAAGGTGCCGGGATTAGACGGCTTCACGAATGAGTTCTTTAAGGCATACGTGACGGAATTAGCGCCTTACCTGACGATGATAATCAATGCTGTCAGGGAGGGGGCACCGTTCCCCAGGTCTATGATGGAAGCATGGGTGGCGGTAATACCAAAACCAGGCAAGGATCACATTGAATGTGCCTCATATAGACCCATTTCGATCTTGAATACAGATGTCAAAATCCTGGCCAAGGTGCTGGCTAACCGTCTGGGGAGGGTGCTCCCCAGTTTGATCCATCCGGACCAAGTGGGATTCATAGCCAAGAGACAGGCCATGGATAATATACGCCGCACAATAGACCTTATATACACAACGCAGAAAAAAGCAAGGCCCGCAGTGCTACTCGGTCTGGATGCAGAGAAGGCGTTTGACCGGGTGCACTGGGGGTATTTAGATAGGGTCCTGCATAGAGTGGGAATTGGACAGCATTTTAGAGCCTGGATCCAGGCCTTATACTCCTTGCCGAGGGCTTGTGTGCGAGTAAACGGGGGGAATTCAGTGACATTCGCTTTGGGGCGTGGAACTAGACAGGGGTGTCCGCTGTCTCCATTACTGTTCGCCCTGGCGATGGAACCTCTGGCAGCAGCTATACGTGAGAATAACGATATCACTGGAGTGCAGGTAAGAGGGCAGGAGTATAAAATTGCGCTATTCGCAGACGATGTGCTGCTGTCACTTACCAACCCATTGGTCTCCTTGCCTAACTTAATGAAAGAAATAGGGGACTATACACGGGTCTCGGGTTACAAATTGAATGCCAGCAAGTCTATGGGCTTGGCTGTGGGGGTCCCACGGGGATTGATGGAGACATTGAGGACATCTTTTGCATTTAAATGGGAGAAGAATGCAATATGTTACTTAGGAGTCAAGATCACGAATGACCTATCAGGCCTTTTTGAAGCTAATTACCCAGCTCTGAAGAGGGAGGTGCAAACAGACTTAGACAGATGGGCTAATATGGGATTGTCGTGGTTCGGGAGGATCGCGGCGATTAAGATGAACATCTTGCCCCGTCTTTTATATCTATTTCAGGTTCTTCCATTACAAATACCCCGAGCCTTTTTTTCTGGTCTCCAAGATAGGTTGATCCGCTTTATTTGGAATCAGAAAAGACCAAGGTTATCACGGGCTCTTCTTTACAAAAGTAGAAGGCTGGGGGGGCTGGGTGTGCCAAATCTGTTCTGGTACTATTGTGCAGCACAGACCAGAGCGGCGGTGGACTGGTTTAGGAAAGATAGTTATAAATTGTGGATTGACATTGAACAGGATTTAGTGGGATCACGGAAATTAGCTCATTTAATGTGGCTACCTCAGAAATATAGGGGAAGAGTTGACATGTTCCCGCCCACAGTACAGGCCACGTTCTATTACTGGGATCTTATGTTCATAGAACGTCAACCACCGGTATCGGGCTTAGCTCCCATAGCAGAAAACCCAATGTTTGAGCCAGGCATAGGAAACAACACCTTCAGGAGATGGGCAGATCAGGGACTGGATTTGCTGGGACAGATGCATCAAGAGGAGAAAATAGTGCCTTTTGTACAGCTGGTGGACGATTTTGGGCTCAGGGAAACGGATCACTATGCTTACACACAAGTACAACACTTTTTGACAGCACAGGCATACAAAAGTAGTCTGAAGCGGGATACGCACCCACTGGAGGAAATATGTGTAGACTCTAAGATCGAACGAGGGCTGATATCCTTCTTATACGCACAGTTGATGGCTACTGCCAGACCATATGTACAACATAGGAGGAGGTGGGAGCAAGAACTACATTTCACATTACCGGAGGCGGACTGGGTCACACTGGAGAAAAAGATTTTGAAATCAGCTCGAGCAGTGAATATGCAAGAGAACGCTATTAAAGTAATGTATAGATGGTATCTGACCCCGGTTCGATTGCACCACATGTATGCTAAAGTGCCTAAGGAATGTTGGAGAAACTGTGGGGGAGAGGGGACAATGGGGCACATTTGGTGGTCTTGTCCCAAAGCAAAGGCTTACTGGAAGGGGATACAAGCACGTACTCAGAAGTGGGTAGGTAAATCTGTGAGGTGGCATCCTCTAACCTTTTTATTTGGGCAGCGACCAATAGGTTTCACCTCAGATCAGTGGCTTCTGTTGAGAGGATCTCTGCATGCAGCCCGTTTGAATTTAGCACAACACTGGAAGTCACCTTTAGTACCCTCAATGGTGAGGTGGAACACTAAGGTGCGCTACATATGTGAAATGGAGAGATTGACTGCCCAGAGAGCTAAAACACTGCCTGCATGGGAAAGGGTGTGGGAACCCTTTCTAAAAAATTGTTCAGACTAATCAGTATGATGACAGAGCATTCGGGAAGGTGAGGGGGGAGGGGGGAGGGGCAGTAGGATAAGGGAAGTTATAAGTTTAAAAAATTAAAAAAACTTGGAGTAGAATTGCTGTTTATTTTAACATTGTCATTGATTGGAAGGTATTACTGTTACACACTCATGTAAAGCTTGTTGGATTCTGTACAATTGTATTGAGTCGTGCATTGAGTGATTATTGTATTGCTTTTGCAATGTTCAATAAAGACTTCTATAAAATCAAAAAAAAAAACATTCAACTAAAAGCCACCTGTCTCAGGACTAAACACTCATTTTTTTGATATCTTTAAATAATGTAATATTTTGTAAACAGAGTTATTATGCCAATTTGGGTGGATAAATACTGCATCATTTCCATCATTGAACATCTCATGCTCCTCTGCACAAAGTATTCACTCAAGACGTTTATATTTTTTAATTAGCTTAACCCTGAGCTGATCCAGTTTAATTTTGCTGCTTCTGAAAAAAACAATTCAAGCCTTAAAAGAACCACTCCTTGGAAGAGGCAGGTAATCGGTCCACTTGATGCTCTGACTACGCACTGTACTATATACATCAAGCCTGCAATTGCCAAATTACACTATACTGTTGCAACAAATCAACTTTTAACCTAAAATGTTGTATTAAACCTTACTGGTTCCACAAACACTGAAAATATCTGCATGAAAACTGCATTCTAGTTTTTAAAAATTAATTGCTCTTCTCTTCCTGATGAATTTTATTAATACTGCCACACTGCTTTGTATTAATCTGCATACAAAACATCAACACTGAGATGTGTCGCAATTTATCCCTGAGTGGTCCTTAGATATAAACTAGTCAATAAATTGTTTGATTGTGATAAGCCATAAGGACCTTTTATCAAGCCGCAGTAGGGCTACCACGGCAATACATAAGTAATGCCACACTGGGAAAAGACCAAGGGTCCATCGAGCCCAGCTTCCTGTCCACGACAGCGGCCAATCCAGGCCAAGGGCACCTGGCGAGCTTCCCAAATGTACATTCTATACATGTTATTCCTGGAATTGTGGATTTTTCCCAAGTCCATTTAGTAGTGGTTTATGGACTTGTCCTTTAGGAAACCATCTAACCACTTTTTAAACTCTGCTAAGCTAACCGCCCTCACCACGTTCTCCGGCAACGAATTCCAGCAGCAAATTGGCCCTACCGCTAGGCTTGATCAAGGGGCCGGTGGTAGTTCCAGCTTCTGCCGCGTGCCATTTTTGGCGTAAATGGATGTGCACCAATGTGACTTAGCACATGGCCACTTATTCCTGCTTTGAAGGAAAAGAAACCTTTTACCCGCTGTGGTAAAAAAGGGGCCTGGGTGCGCGGCAAACCCACGCGCTGATGCCACCGTGGGCCCCATTTTACCACAGCTTGGTACAAGGACCCCCAAGTGATTTCTCTGCTGATTAGATTGATGTTATAAAAATCCCTCTTTTTTTTTTTTTTGGATCATAAGTTTCTGGACAATGAGAGGTCAATCAGTAAGTGAAAACTGATGTTGGGCAAACGTAAGTAGGGATGTCCTGAATTTGTTTCTGGAAGTCTAACAGCACAACACTTCTGTTTACGAATTTTCATTAAACAGCTTAAGAAACTGCAGATTAAAAAAAAACAACAACTTTGCTATGTTTTTTTTAAAAAAGGTAATAATTTTGGTTTCAAGGACATCTATGTTCAGTGCCACTGTACCTTTTAGATTCCTCATGCCTCCGTCCCCTAAAATCGACTGACCAGACCCCATCAGTTTTCCTAAACACCTAAGTGCTGAGTTTGACTATGACAAACCATGAGAAGGCTACAAGATATACAGCTGTATTTTCTCAGATCCAGAATTAATACTTTGAAATGCCCTTTTAAAACTTTGGTATCATAAAATTCATCTTTTTTTTTTATTATACTGATTTCTAAATCCTCTTCATCCCTGAAAAAGTCTGTGGAGATGAAAGTGGTACTGCTATTTCAGTGGCATAGTCAACACTTGTCGGAATTTCATCCGGGCATGTTTAACGCTAAGCAGCGCAGAAGCAAGTCTGCTTTAATGCACCAGATAACTAACCAAAAATATTTCACTTGTCCATGTTGTGTATTACAAGCATTCATTGAAGGATTCCCATACTGTTTTCAGATTTATCCTGAAGAATTATGAATCATTTAATTGTAAACTAATAAATTCCTGCATGCATTTTCTATATTGCATCTCAGTATGACTATCAGCTGAATATTGACCTGGCTGTCCATATGGTCCTTCAGATTCCCTCATTTCCTCATTCATCCTGGCCAAGCGCAATCTATGAACAAAAGCAGAAAACAGCATGAATGATTACAACTAAATACTGATTTGCCATCAACAAATAGAAAGCTATTAACAGAAACAAATCACATTACATACAGATAAGCATCTCTCAATATAGACATGAATGAGTTAGAATACCAAGTGGGTAAATGTTCTTATTCAGAATGTGTAAACTGGATTGTAATTATGCATGAGAAGAGTGGAGGAGTGGCCTAGTGGTTAGGGTGGTGGAGTTTGGTCCTGGGGAACTCAGGAACTGAGTTTGATTCCCGGCACAGGCAGCTCCTTGTGACTCTGGGCAAGTCACTTAACCCTCCATTGCCCCATGTAAGCCGCATTGAGCCTGCCATAAGTGGGAAAGCGCAGGGTACAAATGTAACAAAAATAAAATAGATACTATTGGAGATTCTACATGGAATATTGCTATTCCACTAGCAACATTCCATGTAGAAGGCTGCGCAGGCTTCTGTTTCTGTGAGTCTGACGTCCTGCACGTACGTACGTGCAGGACGTCAGACTCACAGAAGCAGAAGCCTGCGCGGCCACATTGGTGATCTGCAAGGGCCGACTTCTACATGGAATGTTGCTAGTGGAATAGCAACATTCCATGTAGAATCTCAAATAGTAGCAACAGTGGAGGAGTGGCCTAGTGGTTAGGGTGGTGGACTTTGGTCCTGAGGAACTGAGTTGGATTCCCACCTCAGGCACAGGCAGCTCCTTGTGACTCTGGGCAAATCACTTAACCCTCCATTGCCCCATGTAAGCCACATTGAGCCTGCCATGAGTGGGAAAGCGCAGGGTACAAATGTAACAAAAATAAATAGATACTATTGGAGATTCTACATGGAATGTTGCTACTATTGGAGATTCTACATGGAACATTGCTATTCCACTAGCAACATTCCATGTAGAAGGCTGCGCAGGCTTCTGTTTCTGTGAGTCTGACGTCCTGCACGTACGTGCAGGACGTCAGACTCACAGAAGCAGAAGCCTGCGCAGCCACATTGGTGATCTGCAAGGGCCGACTTCTACATGGAATGTTGCTAGTGGAATAGCAACATTCCATGTAGAATCTCAATTAGTAGCAACAGTGGAGGAGTGGCCTAGTGGTTAGGGTGGTGGACTTTGGTCCTGAGGAACTGAGTTTGATTCCCACTTCAGGCACAGGCAGCTCCTTGTGACTCTGGGCAAGTCACTTAACCCTCCATTGCCCCATGTAAGCTGCATTGAGCCTGCCATGAGTGGGAAAGCGCGGGGTACAAATGTAACAAATAAAATAAAATAAAACCTGCATAAATCTCCTATTTCCATATGGCAGAAAGTGGCTAAGAACTAGCTGGTAGAACAACAAAACACACTTTAACAATAAAATATACAATAAATAACTAATTACACATATAAATTTGTTATGTGCAAAATCTTGCTAACAAATGATTTCAGGTACAGGTCAAACATCTAAGTAACACCCAGCTGTGGTAAAAGGGGGCTTCGGCGCACGTCAAAAACACGAACCGAAGCCAGCGCAGGCCCCCTTTTGCTGCAGCTTGGTAGAAAAAGCCTTAAGGGGCATAGAAAAATTGAACAGATTGAGAACTTTAATAAAAGATTGAACCTTCGAGTATTGAATTTTCCTAAAATTCCTGATAAAACACCTATTGAGTTATTTAAAAAATACCTGCAAGAAAATTTGAAAATGCCTCAAGAACTTATTCCTCCTATAAATAAGATTTACTATCTTCCAACAAGATTAAGTGGAAAAAAAGAAAAGAAAGAAGGTTTGGATGTTATAGACTTTAACAATCTGTCTGAAATTCTAGAACAATCCATCAAAATAGTTCCGCAAAGAGCCACTCTTTTGGTTTCGTTGGTATTTGAACAAGATCTCAATGCAATATTGAAACTATACTTTAAATTCTCAAAGGTTCCTTTTTATGGAACAAAAGTATGGATATTTCCAGATGTTACTAAAGTGACGCAGGAACGTAGAAAATTATTTTTGGCATTGAAACAGGATGTTCTTAAATTGGGTGGTTCTTTTTTGTTAGTTTATCCTTGCAAATGCCTGGTCAGGTTTAGTGGGATAAAGTATGTATTTTATGACTCAGAACAGCTAAAATCCTTTCTGGACATGAAACAGCTTAATCTAGAATTAGTTAAATGACATGTGACGAATTACACACATAAACCGCATTTTCTATATATTTATGTTAATATGCCTGTATAAAACTCCACTAAACTGTAACACCCCCCTCAATTTGAGGTCTAAGGAAGCATTTATAATTTTTCTTATTACCTATTTCTTTAACGTTTGTATTATGCTGTTTTTTCTGTAACAAGTAATATGCTTGTAAGAAATTGATAAATCTTATAAATAAAAAGAAAAAGCCTTAAGGGGTCTCTTTACTAAGCTGCAGGAAAAAGGGCCCTGAAGTAGCAGCGGAGGCTGTTTTTCCCATGTACTAGGGCTCTTTTTACCGCAGCAGGTAAAATGCTGAAAAGAAAATGGGCCTGTAAAACAGCAGAATGCCACCCACCCCCCTTTGGAATGGCAGCACTGATGACTATTCAGAGGGACAGCCTAGAAGCCAGGTGGGTCCCCCCCCCCCCTTTTATGCTTCAATTTTTCCCATAACTGTGAACGAGACAGCAAATCCATTCCTGACTTGCTAGTGGATGAGAAACTACAAAGTGGAAGGAGCAGCGGGTCACATGCAAGTGGCTGATTATATCCTGCAAGTTCATCAAGAACGACACACATCTTTATTGATAAATTTATGGTGAATTCTTCAGTTTAGAAAAACTGATTGATGTTTTGACCGAAACCTCCGAGATGGATGTGGTTTGTTGGTTAGATTTAATTTGAAAGAAGCCATTAGCAGTGCAATGACTAAAATGGCCATGAGCTGTGTCCAACTACTTCTATCCAAAATGATTCTGTGCATTGTTCTGTAGTGATTTATTTGTTAATTTGTCTGAGGATTGTGAGCATATTTATAAGAGACTTCGTAGACACTATGCATTCTACTGACTTCCTCTTTGAAGAAGTCAATAATGGTGAGCAGGGGCTAGTACATCTTTAGAACTGTTACTTGGAGATATTGGGAGTCTTTGTGGACACATCTAAAAGCTTTTTACCTTAGTAACAGTAAAAAGACTAGCAGTAAATCTACCTACTAAGGTTATTAGGGTTGTAACTACCACTCTATGCAGGTTATCCCCTCCTTCGTTTAGGATTTGTTTTGAATGTAAATATGCTCTGTACTTTGATTCTACTTCCTGCTATATAGTGACCCTGTGTGTTTATCCCACACCTTTTTGAAGTCTGTCACTGTTTTAATCCCTGTCACCTCCGTTGGGAAGGTATTCCAGGCATCCGTCACCCTCTATTGAAAGCAACAGTGCTTTCAAGATTACTCTTCCTTGCAGCTTCATGTCAGGTCTTCTACTTCTATAGCTTCCCTATCTTTGGAAAAGGTTTGTTTGTTCATTAACATTTGATAAACATTTTTTGAACTGTACCTGAAATAATTTGATAGCAAGATTTTACACACAGCAAATTATATATGTGTGTTTAGTTAATTATGGTATACCTCATCCTTGCAACCTGCTTTTTATTTGTCATACTTACATGTGACATAACAGCAGTGACGTAGCAAGGAGGGCTGCCACCCGGGGCGGTTCGCCATTGCACCCCCCCCCCCTCAGCGCATCAACACCCCCCCTCCCCCGACCCAGTGCTTACCCTCGCCCCTCAGCTCCCTCCAACCAGCTGAGCACCCTACCTTTAAAGAAATTTCGGAAGCCGTGGAGAGGCGCAGCGCCTCGCGCCTGCAAGTAAAAGAAGCGAGGATCGTCATCATCGGGCCTTCCCTCACACTGTCTGTCCCCCGCCCTTGTGGAAATAGGAAGTTGCGTCAGCGGAGGGCGGGACGGACAGCTTGAGGGAAGGCCCGATCACGATGCACGCTTCTTTTACTTGCAGGTGCTGTGCCTCGCCTCTCCACGGCTTCCGAAATTTCTTTAAAGGTAGGGTGCTCAGCTGGTTGGAGGGAGCTGAGGAGGGAAGACACTGGGTCGGGGGGGGGGGGGAGCTGGGGGGGAGCACCCCCCCCCCAACCCTACACCCGGGGCGGACCGCCCCTCCCGCCCCCCCCCCCCCTTGCTATGCCACTGCATAACAGTAATAAAGAATGTCTATTTCTAAGTCAAAATTGCTAGTGCAGCACATTGATTCACAATAGAGAATGCAGGAAGCAATCCTAGACTGCCCAAAAGAAACGACTTACAGTGTTACTATATCAGCATTTGCAGCCTCCACAGCTATGCTCAGCGGGTCCTTCCCTTTGTCATCTGTTGCATGTTGATCTGCTCCTCTCTTTAAGAATAAGCACACCTGCCTGTTTAAAGACAGAGAAGTCAGAAAGCCGTCAGAGGATGAAAAGCAAGGAGGTGCCTTACTAATGAATCCATCCCAATCTTGAGCAGCAGAAAGCGAGACATTTGTGTAAACTGCAGCCAGGCTTATGAATACTGCATTACTTGATTTACTTACTTCTTTCTCCTTAGCTAAGTAGATGTTTATCAATACAAAGAAAAGCTTAACCTAGTATATGTTACACTAGAACATTTGTTAATTTACCCAGTGTGCCCTAACACCGTCGCATGATGCAATGGGCCTCTTCCCTGGACATCTCTATGGTTTACATTAGCACCATTCTGCAGCAGAAACTCACAAGCAACCAATGAGCCCTGCTGGGGGAAAAAAAAAAAATCAAATCACCACACAAGCAAGTCAGTACATATGTGTTCAGTTTCATGCATTCACAGAATGCCTTGTCTGCAAACCCTACTCTATAATAATCCTGAATTGAAATTGATCAACAATTAACCAGCTCCTACATATAGGCTGCTTTCCATACATAAAATATTTTTCTCAGGATCAGGGATAAAAAGAACACTACGGCAAGATAAATCAGAAGTAAAAGGAAAATGTATTCCCTTTACGACCAGGTGCTATTTCTATGAACCTGGTGGGGTTTTGTTTTGTTTTAAATATAAATTACCAGTGATCTGACAAGTTAAACGGGAGACCCAAGTTCTAATTTGGTCTTACAGTATCATATTACAAATAGTGTGTTTATTTTATATATATATATATATATATATATATATATATATATATATATATATATATATATATATATATATATATATACACACACACACATATACACATACACACACACATAGTAGCGCCAGATCAGCTGTGGCAGGAGCGATCCTCCTACACACGGTCCTGCCCATGCAATCTCCACTCCATACCGAAAATGACTGTCATAAGTTTCAGCAGCAGACTCGCGAGATTACCACGGGAACTCACGGCAGCCATTTTCCGTACAGACTGCATGGGAGAATCGCTCCTGCCCCAGCTGACCACTGGATCACCAGGGCTGTAAGGAAGGCCCGGGGAATGGGAGGGGTTTGGGGTTTTGATAAACATGGCTGCCTGCTGTGCGAGGGAAAGAAGGGGAACAAGCTGCACATGGATGAAAAGAAGAGACAGGGTCAACTGTAGGTGGACAAGAGAGGGAGGTAGGCAAGATGTGTGGACGAGAGAGAAAGGGACACGTTGCATGTGGATGCGCGAGAGAGAAAGGAACAAGCTGCATGCGGATGAGAGGGAGGAGAGGGGTCAAGCTGCATGCGGATGAGAGGGAGAGGAGGGGTCAAGCTGCATGCGGATGAGGAGAGGAGGGGTCAAGCTGCATGCGGATGAGAAGGAGAGGAGGGGTCAAGCTGCATGCGGATGAGAGGGAGAGGAGGGGTCAAGCTGCATGCGGATGAGTGGGAGAGGAGGGATCAAGCTGCATGCGGATGAGTGGGAGAGGAGGGATCAAGCTGCATGCGGATGAGAGGGAGAAGAGGGGTCAAGCTGCATGCGGATGAGAGGGAGAAGAGGGGTCAAGCTGCATGAGGATGAGAAGGAGAGGAGGGGTCAAGCTGCATGCGGATGAGAGGGAGAAGAGGGGTCAAGCTGCATGCGGATGAGTGGGAGAGGAGGGGTCAAGCTGCATGCGGATGAGGAGAGGAGGGGTCAAGCTGCATGCGGATGAGAGGGAGAAGAGGGGTCAAGCTGCATGCGGATGAGTGGGAGAGGAGGGGTCAAGCTGCATGCGGATGAGAGGGAGAAGAGGGGTCAAGCTGCATGCGGATGAGAGGGAGAAGAGGGGTCAAGCTGCATGAGGATGAGAAGGAGAGGAGGGGTCAAGCTGCATGCGGATGAGAAGGAGAGGAGGGGTCAAGCTGCATGCGGATGAGAGGGAGAGGAGGGGTCAAGCTGCATGCGGATGAGAGGGAGAGGAGGGGACAACTGTTTGTAGATGAGAGAAGAAGGGGGACAAGCTATACGTGGATGAGAGGGAGAGAAGGGCAAGGAGAGGGAGACGTTATACATGGAAAGAAGGGAAAAGGGAGAAATGCAGCACACAGAAGGGAATGAAGAGGAAGGGGGGACGTGTAGCTCATGAATGGGAGGGAAAGGAAAGGGGGATAAGCTGCTCATGGTTGTTTGCTTTTTTGGAAATACATATAATTTTCTAATTTTGTATTTAGCGCGGAGTATGGAAGACAATGTATTTCTGTTACTTTTACCAGTATTTTTACTGCATATAGAATCTGGCTTTCTTGGGGGGGGGGGGGGGGGGGGAGACTTCAGTTTTTTGTGGCCCTCTATTTTGTTATCAGTTGAGGGTCTGTCCATGTTCTGCAATGTGAGACCAAGGTTAAGGATTCTGCTGGCATGTAATGCCAGTGCAGGAATCTGTAACAGTCCAGCTTGTTTCAGTTTCCCAGTTGTGGGTATATTGGTACGTAGGGCGAGAAATAGTCCGACAGTAAATCGTATGTCAGATTTAACATCAATAAATTGTGAAAAGAATTAGCAGATATGGATGAACAGTAAACATACTTTGAATGGGCTATGACGGCATTGCTGCACAGCTTAGTAAACAGGGGAAACATAGGCTGGCTACAGACACTAGAAGTACGGCGAAAATCAAAAACATTTTGAATTTACAGTAAAGATTATATGTTTTAATATTATTTGTAAATTGGTTGCTGCCTGCACATATCATTTATACCAACAGAATGTATAATACAGTTACGTACATATCTATGGTTGGGTTTTATTTTTTTTTTTTGAGAGCCCGTTGTTAAACATTTATCAGCACACCACTGTATGTGCGTGTATATTTATTTAACACATTTATATCCCTCATTTTCCCACTTAGTTGCCGGCTCAATGTGGCTTACACAATACCGGAGAGGCAGGCTCCGGTTCGATAAAATACAAATAAACAATATAGTAATCAACATGGAAGAAACATAAGCATAGATCAACAAAAAAATAAAGAGGGGGTGGTGATAGAAGTCCAGTACGGTCCATAGTTTTTTTTAGTAGAAAGTATATAAATGTGTACGCGTGTGTGCATGTACATCTAATATAATAAAACGCACCGTGAACGTTCTGAAGACAACGTTCTGAAGTCACTCAAACATTACTTGAAGGGTTCGTGGATTCGTGGTGTGAAGCCAGCCAGGCTGCCAGCCGTCTCTGCCCCGCCCTCGCGTCAAACGTCATGACGTCGAGGGCAAACGTCATGACGTCGAGGGCGGAAAAAAAAAACAAACGAAGCGCAGCGTCAGGGAAGGAGGCGGCGCTCCCGACGTCTCTAGCCTTCCCTTCGCTGTGTTCCGCCTTCTTCTGACGTCAAGGATGACGTCAGAAGAAGGCGGAACACAGCGAAGGGAAGGCTAGACGTCGGGAGCGCCGCCTCCTTCCCTAACGCTGCGCTGCCGGAACCGCCGCCACGGAGGTAAATTTAAAAAAAAAAAAAAAGGATGTTGGGGGGAGAGAAGAGGGTGGGCAGTTGAACAATGGGAGCGGGAGGGCAGAGGAGAAACGACAGCAAGGATGCGAAGGGGGGGGGGGGGGAGAAGAGGGCGGGACAGGCTGGGACATGGGAGACAGAAGAGCATGGATGCGAGGGGGGATCATGGAAGGGAGAGAGGGGAATTGCTGGAAAAGGATGAATGGAGGGGGCAGGGGACAGAGAAGCATGGATGGGCATGGATTGGGAGGGCAGGGCTCAGGGAGAGAGGGGAATTGCTGGAAAGGGATGAATGGAGGGGGCAGGTGACAGAGGAGCATGGATGGGCATGGATTGGGAGGGCAGGGCTCAGGGAGAGAGGGGAATTGCTGGATAGGGATGAATGGAGGGGACAGATGGGCATGGATGGATATGGATTGCAGGACAGGCCTCAGGGAGAGAGGGGAATTGCTGGATAGGGATGAATGGAGGGGACAGATGGGCATGGATGGATATGGATTGCAGGACAGGCCTCAGGGAGAGAGGGGAATTGCTGGATAGGGATGAATGGAGGGGACAGATGGGCATGGATGGATATGGATTGCAGGGCAGGGCTCAGAGAGAGAGGGGAATTGCTGTATAGAGATGAATGGAGGGGGCAGGTGACAGAGGAGCATGGATGGGCATGGATTGGGAGGGCAGGGCTCAGGGAGAGAGGGGAATTGCTGGATAGGGATGAATGGAGGGGACAGATGGGCATGGATGGATATGGATTGCAGGACAGGCCTCAGGGAGAGAGGGGAATTGCTGGATAGGGATGAATGGAGGGGACAGATGGGCATGGATGGATATGGATTGCAGGACAGGCCTCAGGGAGAGAGGGGAATTGCTGGATAGGGATGAATGGAGGGGACAGATGGGCATGGATGGATATGGATTGTAGGGCAGGGCTCAGGGAGAGAGGGGAATTGCTGGATAGGGATGAATGGAGGGGACAGATGGGCATGGATGGATATGGATTGCAGGACAGGGCTCAGGGAGAGAGGGGAATTGCTGGATAGGGATGAATGGAGGGGGCAGGTGACAGAGGAGCATGGATGGGCATGGATTGGGAGGGCAGGGCTCAGGGAGAGAGGGGGATTGCTGGAAAGGGATGAATGGAGGGGGCAGGGGACAGAGGAGCATGGATGGGCATGGATTGGGAGGGCAGGGCTCAGGGAGAGAGGGGAATTGCTGGATAGGGATGAATGGAGGGGACAGATGGGCATGGATGGATATGGATTGCAGGGCAGGGCTCAGGGAGAGAGGGGAATTGCTGGATAGGGATGAATGGAGGGGGCAGGTGACAGAGGAGCATGGATGGGCATGGATTGGGAGGGCAGGGCTCAGGGAGAGAGGGGAATTGCTGGAAAAGGATGAATGGAGGGGGCAGGGGACAGATGGGCATGGATTGGGAGGGCAAGGCTCACACTCTCTCTCTCATATACAATGTCTTTCTGACTCTCACTCTGACACACTCTGTCTCACAATGTATCACATTCACTCTCTATGTGCCACACAGTCACTCACACACTCGCTTAGTCTCATACACTCACTCTCACAGAGAATCTGTGTCTCACACACACTCTCTCTCTCTCTCGCACACACACACACACACACTCTCTCACACTGTGTCTCACATACACACTTGCACACACTCTCACAAACACACTCACACCCAGACTCACTCTCTCTCTCACACACACACACTTACACTTTCACTCTGTCTCTCACACAGTCACTCTCACATACACTCTCCCAAACATACACACTCCGAGGAAAACCTTGCTAGCGCCCGTTTCATTTGTGTCAGAAACGGGCCTTTTTTACTAGTATATACATAATTTCAGCAATACATCCCTGTCTTTAAATAAGGAAATCTTGCATACCCCAAGGACAGCCTGAATAAGTGGTGTTGCTTTGTTGTCTTCACAGTTAACCCAGTTCACGTCTGCTCCGTGAGCCAGAGCTTCTGCCATATCAGGAAGGTTCTTCTCATAAGCTGCGTGGTAAAGCTGCAGACCTGGAGGAACCCTTTTTGCATCGTGAAATACTGAAGAATCTCGTTTTTCCCCTTTTGGAGCAAGATGACCTAAATCAAGTTCCCCCACCCCCCCAAAAAAAATACATTGAAATTACAAGTGTATTGGAAAATATTATGTGATGCTAGGTTTCATTATTCAAGAATTCTGAAACACGTGCAAATAGAAAGGTTCATTTAATAGCTTTAAAATGAAACAAAGAGAACTACAGTTCCATAGTAATTACACTATGACTCCTTGCTTATCTGTCTGCCCTTCTAGTTAACGCCTACATTTTTATGCAATTTCAATGAGTTGTAGCTCATTGCAAATGAGCTATGTGGAGTTTTCCCATATCAATAATGAATTCAGGGGCCTCTTTTACAAAGCTGTGCTACTGATTCCTGGCGCCCATTCAATTCCTATGGGCTTCCTCTCATTTGCCATGTGGGAATCGCTAGCACGGTTTTGTAAAAGAGGCCCTCAAGCCTCCATTGCCCCTGGTACAAAAATAAGTACCTGAATATATGTAAACCGCTTTGAATGTAGTTGCAAAAACCTCAGAAAGGTGGTATATCAAGTCCCAGTTCCCTTTCCCTTCCCTTATGCACCATCACTCGTATGTTTGACAAAATAGCTGCAGTACCAACACTGGCCACAAAGTGCCAGCATCACTCTGCCACTGAATTCAGCAGGGGTTTCTGGCAGGCAAAACACTTGATACACTGAACATGCACATGTGCAATGGGAGGGGGGCGGGGGTCAAGATCAAATGTAAAACAGAATATCATAAAATTATTCCACAAATACTCAATGCATAACCCAGGTAGCTTTAAAGCATACATAGAGAGAAATTTCATAACAGGCCACCTATGTAAACATTTCTAAAAATGCCATCCACAATTCCAGAGATAAATGTCATAAGGTTCAAGGTTCAATTTGTTTGATATACTATCTATAAAGGAGGATATCCAAGCAATAACAAGAACACATATAACAAAAACAGGACTAAAAGGGTCATAATACAGAAGGGCAGGATGTTGCGACCACATGGCAAATGTAAAAATGTATCATATGTGCTCAACCATAATTTACAAAGGTAACAGACACCTACGTTCCTTTGTAAACCAAGTGCCCAAAACCAAGTGCTTTTTTCAGTTTCAGCTGAAACTGCCACTGAAACTGATAGCTTACAGCTGAAAACTCAAGATTGGTTGTGTGACATTGAATTGGTGAGGGCGACTCGGTATTGTCAGACCTTGCAGTCTGCATCCTTCTGCTAAACCCACTCTCCTCAAAATTCACTGCACTCAAGAGTCTACACTTCTAGACTGTGTAAAAGATCATTCCTTGTCACAGAGCGTGGGTGAGGATCAGAACACCATTTACTTTCATATATATATATATTATCCATCAGTATGCCTGGGAAATAATTCAACCTTATTTTTATCTGCTAACAAATTTTAACATAAAATGAAAAACCTATAAAAATGATTTTCTGTCTTCTATCAAGGTTACTAAGGCACAATATTTGATAGGAAACTAAAAATACACACTATGGACAATTTCAGCATGTTCTCAAAAGCATTCATCATTTCTTAAGCATAACACAAAAATGGAAGAAAACTTGCATAAAGTGTATGCTTCTCCTGTACATACCCTGACACAAGACTTCTCCTTATTTCTCGTTTCTCTGGATTAAATGTCTACCTAGTTGTATGCATTTCTTGAGGACAGGTGCATAGGAAAAAGGAGTATTCCATTCATAATGATATGGAACCACCTATCTGGAGCCAACACCTGAATATCACTATTTACTGGGGCCAAGAGAGAACAGAGGGTGAAACAAATGACGATCAGACGTAGGGATGAGGTCATCATTCTCTACTCTCTCCTGAACTCTAATGCATTTTTTTGAGGGGGTAAGCAAACATGTGGACAATGGGGAGCCGGTTGATATTGTATATCTGGATTTTCAGAAGGCGTTTGACAAAGTGCCGCACGAAAGACTCCTGAAGAAATTGCAGAGTCATGGAATCGGAGGTAGGGTATTATTATGGATTAAGAACTGGTTGAAAGATAGGAAGCAGAGAGTAGGATTGCGTGGCCAGTATTCTCAGTGGAGGAGGGTAGTTAGTGGGGTCCCGCAGGGGTCTGTGCTGGGTCCGTTGCTTTTTAATGTATTTATAAATGACCTAGAGATGGGAATAACTAGTGAGGTAATTAAATTCGCCGATGACACAAAATTATTCAGGGTCGTCAAGTCGCAGGAGGAATGTGAACGATTACAGGAGGACCTTGCGAGACTGGGAGAATGGGCGTGCAAGTGGCAGATGAAGTTCAATGTTGACAAGTGCAAAGTGATGCATGTGGGTAAGAGGAACCCGAATTATAGCTACGTCTTGCAAGGTTCCGCGTTAGGAGTTACGGATCAAGAAAGGGATCTGGGTGTCGTCGTCGATGATACGCTGAAACCTTCTGCTCAGTGTGCTGCTGCGGCTAGGAAAGCGAATAGAATGTTGGGTGTTATTAGGAAGGGTATGGAGTCCAGGTGTGCGGATGTTATAATGCCGTTGTATCGCTCCATGGTGCGACCGCAGCTGGAGTATTGTGTTCAGTACTGGTCTCCGTATCTCAAAAAAGATATAGTAGAATTGGAAAAGGTACAGCGAAGGGCGACGAAAATGATAGTGGGGATGGGACGACTTTCCTATGAAGAGAGGCTGAGAAGGCTAGGGCTTTTCAGCTTGGAGAAGAGACGGCTGAGGGGAGATATGATAGAAGTGTATAAAATAATGAGTGGAATGGATCGGGTGGATGTGAAGCGACTGTTCACGCTATCCAAAAATACTAGGACTAGAGGGCATGAGTTGAAGCTACAGTGTGGTAAATTTAAAACGAATCGGAGAAAATTTTTCTTCACCCAACGTGTAATTAGACTCTGGAATTCATTGCCGGAGAACGTGGTACGGGCGGTTAGCTTGACGGAGTTTAAAAAGGGGTTAGATAGATTCCTAAAGGACAAGTCCATAGACCGCTATTAAATGGACTGGAAAAATTCCTCATTTTTAGGTATAACTTGTCTGGAATGTTTTTACGTTTGGGGAGCGTGCCAGGTGCCCTTGACCTGGATTGGCCACTGTCGGTGACAGGATGCTGGGCTAGATGGACCTTTGGTCTTTCCCAGTATGGCACTACTTATGTACTTATGTACTTATGTACTTATGTTGTACGCACGTAGAGGTTTTGGTCCTGTTTTTCTCGGCTTATCACTATTTACTGGCCTCTGAGGATGAACATTTCCCAAGTGCCAGAGATCAGCTCTATAAAACCTAACAATTGTGAACAATAGAGCAGGAATGGATCAGGAGAGCAAAAAGCCGGGCTGCTCTCTACTGTGTCCATATCAGCAGTCAGCAGTGTAAATAAACTCACAGGAGGCAAAGGTTATCAAAGTGTGAAAAAAAACCCACAGACTGCAGAAAATTATTTTTTCATTATAAACATATTAACCTTCAAAGCAGCTATGGGTAACTAGAAATACTGATTTTCTAGATCTCAAGATGTGCATAACAAAATTCAAAGACAGATTATGCAGAACTGACCTGGTTCATACAAACTATTTGCAGACATCGTAGAAGCTAAGACTTCTTGACTTCCATCAAAACTATACTGGATTCCACTGTCATTACTTTTTACTGTGTAAACAAGCAAAAGAGAGTTGTTGTAAGCCCAGGTAATTCATATGCTATTTGTAAGTCAAAAAATGCATGAGAACACAGCAAGCCTGAGCACATCCATCTAAAGCCCAACAGGAAATGGTCGAAAAATGTGTTACCCAACAGAAATGTCCGGCAGTTCAGAGCTGGATGTTACAAGTTCATTTTTAGGGGAAAAATGGCTTATCAAAAAGAAACAAAACAACTCAAATCATAATGAAAGCTTCTTTTTGAGAAAAGAAAGGAATGCTGTAGCAGGGAGACCATGGCTAATGTCTAAACGGATGGCCTACATCAGTCAATGAAGCCACTAGTACAGATGCAGAGCACACTAAGAGTCGTACTTACTACTACGCAGTTTTGAAGAGGTATCAAAGTAGGAGAAGAGTGAATCTAGCTCATCGGGACAGAACAGAGACTCCCGTCTTGCCTCATCACTACTTACAGCAACCACTGGGGACATGCACGTTAGCAAAGCGTAAAGCAGGCAGTAAGAAAGGAAAAAGGGCAGGAGAAACCATTACTTGAAAAATTACAAGGGAAGAAAAAAAAAAAAAAAAAGGAGAGGAAAGGTGGTGGTTAGTGAAATACTAGTTATACGCAGAATTAACCTACTTGCAAGAAAACTACACTTAAAATAAGTTCATGTTACTAGCAAATGTTACATTAAGGTGAATTTTGTTAATACTTGTTAATCTCTTTTCCTTGAACCTTGCTAGACTAGTCCTGCTATCAGTAGATGAAGGCAGAGAAACTGAATTGGTCCATCGTCTTAATGTTCGCCTCTATAGGCAGCCAATGGAGATTAATATTGTGAAATCCATATATTTAAGGAAACAATTAACGAAACTGCAGTATTTTGTCTCTTCTGCAATTTTTCTAAAGCTTATCTAGATAATCCAATACAGCTAGGATTACAGTAAACCAGTTTTGAGAGCAATAAAGATTGCAATAGCAATCTAAATTGTTCTAATTCAAAATGCTTCCTAATATGCCTTAATTTTCTCATCAATAAGAAGGAACCTAATTAACACATTAATTTAATGTTCAAGAGATAAAGTTGGTCTCTATATATAAAACCCCAAAATTTTAATCACTGGAGATAAATCATATTTAGTTTGGCCAAATAAGAGGATCTGGTTTATTGTCCAATAAAAGAAATTTGGTTTTATCTGTATTCAGTTTATATTTCTTCATCCAGGACCCTATCATGGTAATGCACACATGTTGAAAGAACTGAAATCATGATTGTTATGTTATCTGCATAACTACAAGAATGAAATCCTTCTTTTTCCAATTCAAAACCCAATAAATGCAAAACAACATCAAATAATGTAGGAGATAAGAGAGAACCCTGGGGGACTCCATGGGGCAGGATACTAAATTATGTCATGTTCAGTCCCACCAACCCTACTGTCTAGTTTTCTTATCCAGAGTTAGGTGTATCAATTCCTGAACAGAATTCTGACAGATTTCTAGGAAGATGAGTTCACTACAGGTCCATGCCATTTCTTATTCACCTCCCCATTATTTCTCACCAAACATTAAGTCAACTGCTCCCATTTTCCACCTCTTATTTGTCTTGTCTATGTGTCTTTACTATAGAGTGGCCTAGTGGTTAGGGTGGTGGACTTTGGTCCTGGGGAACTGAGGAACTGAGTTTGATTCCCACTTCAGGCACAGGCAGCTCCTTGTGACTCCGGGCAAGTCACTTAACCCTCCATTGCCCCATGTAAGCCGCATTGAGCCTGCCATGAGTGGGAAAGCGCAGGGTACAAATGTAACAAAAATAAAATAGATACTATTGGAGATTCTACATGGAATGTTGCTAATGGTGAAATTAGATCTTACCTGCTAATTTTCTTTCCTCTAGACCCTCCAGACCGGTCAAGACGCGTGGGGTTATGTCCTCCTACCAGCAGAGGGAGACTGAGAAAACACTAAGCTTTTGAAGCCTGTATATATAACCTGTGCAGAACCTCCACTAGCCAGTATACCCCTGACAAAGCAGAGAAACAAAAAACACTAACAACAACTAGCAACCCTGTACGTGGTCACAGTAAACTGCAAAAACAAGAAACATCTTCCGCTTGCTCTTACGGAAACATGTTCCTTTGCCTTTGATAAAACAGTTGGGCTTCTACAGGTGGACTATCAAAGAAGAGCCCCACCTGTCCCGGACTCCTATCACAAAACAGAAATAAACAGTCTGCAATTAGAGAAACAACAATTTACAGCAGCCAAGAATTATCCAACAAACACACCTCCTGGCCTCCAATACAGACAGGGCGGGCTCTTGACCGGTCTGGAGGGTCTAGAGGAAAGAAAATTAGCAGGTAAGATCTAATTTCACCTTCCTCAGCGACCCTCCAGACCGGTCAAGACGCGTGGGACGTACCAGAGCAGTAACTAACTTATGGGAGGGACCTACTAAGGCCAGAGGTCAAAATTGCTGCGCCAAAGCGCACCTCGTCCTTTGCATGCACAGGAATCCTATAATGCTTCACAAATGAATGCAACAAAAACCAAACCGCAGCCCGACAAATATCTAACAGAGAAATCATACTATTCTCCGCCCACGAGGCTGCCATTCCCCTAGTGGAATGAGCAGACCAGCCCCTAGGCACCACAGGACCCTTCACCAAGTAAGCAGATGCAACCGCCTCCTTCAACCACCGTGCTATGGTCACCTTAGGAGCCACTGCACCCTTCTTTGGGCCACCATGAAGAACGAACAAACGGTCAGAGGCTCTGAAGTCCTGAGTTCCAGAGAGATAACAACTCAAAACTCTCCTGACATCCAGCTTGGCAATACCACGCTGCTCCGAATCTCCAGCCATATCACCCAACACTGGCAGAGAGATGACCTGATTAACATGGAACTCGGAAACCACCTTGGGCAAAAAAGGAAAGCACCGTTCGCAACGAAACCTTTCCCTCAGAAAGGACAAAAATGGTTCCCTAAAAGACAAAGCCTGAAGCTCTGAAACACTCCGTGCTGAAGTAATCGCCACCAACAAGACCGCCTTTAAAGATAAATCCTTACAAGATGCCGATACCAGAGGCACAAACGGAGGCCTGATCAAAGCATCCAAAACTAGCTTCAAATCCCACGGAGGCACCATCCGTCACTGAGGCGGACGCAGCAACTTAACACCCTTCAAAAAACGCACTACCTCAGGCACAGACGCGAAGGACTTTCACTGAAGCTTCCCACGAAAACATGACAAAGCTGCCACCTGAACCTTCAGTGTAGACAAGGCCAGACCTCTATCAACACCATCGTGCAAAAATTCCAAAACTTCCGCCACCGAAGAGTGAAACGGCCGAACTCGATGGTCTTCACACCAGTGCTCAAAGATTCTCCAAACCCGGACATACGCCAAGGAAGTGGATCGTCTACGGCAACTCAACATCGTAGCAAAGCCACTGGACGATAGCCCCTTCTTCTTCAACTTGTGCCGCTCAAGAGCCAAGCCATAAGCGAAAACCGAGCCGGATCCGGCATGATTATCGGGCCTTGACACAGAACTGATCCCAACAAAGGCAGGGCCGCCGCCCCTGCCAACCGCACCAGGTCTCCATACCATGGTCGACGCTGCCAATCCGAAGCTACCAGAATCACCCGACCGGAGTGATGTTCGATGCGCTATATTACTCGACCGACTAACAGCCACAGAGGAAACACATACAGTCACTCCCGAAGCCAAGGCAACAGAAGAGTGTCGATTTCCTCCGCTCAAGGGTCTCTTCAGCGACTGAGAAAAAAAAAAAATCTCTGAACTTGCGCATAGCGAGCCGTTGCCCTAAGATCACCGAAAGTCCCCAGACCGACACAACTCACTGGAACACTGACCGAAGAAAAGACCACTCTCTGGGATCTAGAGTGTGCCTGCTGAGATAATCTGCATCTATGTGACCTACCCCGGCCACATGCGCTGCCAAGAGAGCCTGAAGATGAGTTCAACTGCGCCGCCAAGGCTCTTTGTTCCCCCCTTGACGGTTGACATATGCTACTGCCATGGCATTGTCACAGAGCACTCGGACTGCCTTGTGGCGAACCACCGACGTCAAGGCCTGGAGCGCCACCCGAATGGCCCGAGTTTCCAGCCGGTTGATGGACCACTCTGCTTCTGCCCGAGACCACCGGCCTTGAGCTACCTGACTGAGACAATGTGCCCCCCAACCTTGCAGACTGGCATCCGTGACCATTACCAGCCCCTGTGGGGACTCCAACGGCATTCCTTTCCCAAATTGCGCGGACTGAGCCACCAGCGGAGACTGAGACGAGGGGCCACCGACAGCGGACAACACATTTCCAAGTCCTGCGACAGAGGGGACCAACGACTGAGCAGAGCTGACTGTACCTGACGCATGTGCGCCCTGGCCCACGGAACTACCTCTATGGTCGCCGCCATCAGGCCCAGGACTGACGATAAGTACGGGCCGTCGGCGCCTTCTCTGCAAGGAACCGACGAATCGGACCCTGTAACTTGGAACCAAAAGGCTGCACAAAGGAAAGTGAAGATAAGCTTCCGTCAAATCCAGGGAAGTGAGAAACTCTCCTTTCCTGACCGCACCAGTGACCGACCGCAACGTCTCCATCCGGAAAGAGGGCACCTTGAGTGCCGCATTGACCCTTTTGAGATCTAAAATGTGACGAAAAGTGTCCTCTTTCTTGTGGACCACAAAATAGATCAAATAGCACCCTGAGCGTTGCTGATCTGAAGGAACAGGAACCACGGCTCCCAACGCGAGCAGCCACCGCAGAGTGTCCCTCACTGCTGCCCTCTTGCTCCAAGACCGACAGAGGGATTCCAGAAACACTTCGGGAGAACAGCTTTCGAATTCCAGCGCACATCCGCCTCGAAACACCTTGAGAACCCACTGATCTGACCTGATTTGGGCCCAACTCTGGTAAAACAGACTCAGCCGAGCCCCAACATGCACCAGAGCCTGAGC
This sequence comes from Microcaecilia unicolor, assembly GCF_901765095.1. NCBI lineage: Eukaryota > Metazoa > Chordata > Amphibia > Gymnophiona > Siphonopidae > Microcaecilia > Microcaecilia unicolor. The sequence goes on along the minus strand of NC_044040.1, from coordinate 207,823,682 downwards.
CCGCACACCTTCATTGGGAATTGTGGCCTGAATACTAACCTCCCGCGGAAAAGCCACGCCCTCCGCGACGACTCTCACGAAAGAACTGTGTGCGCTGGAAAAACCGACCCCTAGAGGTCCTACTACTATTAAACATTTCTATAGCACTACTAGACTTATGCAGCGCTGTACAAATTAACATGAAAAGACAGTCCCTGCTCAACAGAGCTTACAATCTAAATTGGACAAACAGACAGCTAGGGGTAGGTCCCACTCGATCTGCCCGGCCTATACCGCTGAGCCTCCCTAAACCGTCCCCGAGAGGAACTAGTTCTGGCCCCTGCCTTGAACCGAAAATCTGGAAGCCATAGAACCTTGGTATCACTAAGACCTCACACTAACTTGTCCAAATCTTCTCCAAAGAGCATAGCTCCCTTAAGTGGCAGAGACCCACAACCATAGCCATATTTTTTGTCTGAAGTAGGCAACAAATCATAAAAGCCTCAGACAAAAAGGATGAACCCATGTCCAAGTCGGCTAACTCCTGACCCCCAGAAGAACCAACATCTACCGAATCATCCAGGAGCTTCTCGGCCCAACGAAAACATGCCCGAGCTACCAGACCCCCACAAACCGAGGCCTGCAGGGCTAGAGCCGACAAAACAAAACTATGCTTGAGAAAAGATCCCAACTTCCTATCCTGAGGATCACGGAGAGCCGTTCCTCCATCAACCGGGATAGCCGTAGCTATAATTACTGCCGTCACTACTGCATCTACCATGGGAGCCTTAAAGGAATCCCTATCGTCCTGAGGGAGGGGATAAAGCCTCGCCATTGCCTTTGCCACCTTACACGGCAAATCCCATTCCTGACAAATCATCTCCCGGAGATCCTTGTTCATAGGGAAGGATCACGCCTGACGCTGAATGCCCTTCACCAACGGATCCTGGACAGTTTCCCCCAACGCCACCTCAGGACCAAACTGAAGGGTGGACGACACCTGATCTATGAGTTCTGACAGCTCATCTCTATGGAAAATCCGCACTACTGAAGGATCCTCTCCAGGAATCCAACAATCCTGCTCCTGAGAGCCGTCAATTCCATCTGACTCCCCCAGATCACTAAGCGCAGCTTCTGCAGCTACAGGAGAAAAACATTGCCTGTCCTCTAACCACTCTAACCGTGGTCTCTCAGCCAAGACGGAAATAGCCCCCTCTTCCAATTGGGGGGGGGGGGGAGGGGGGGTCCCGATCTCCAGGCCTGATACCGCGTCCAGACAAAATCTGGAGGAAAGCCCACCATTCCTGGACCGTCATTAGGCCCTTTTGTGCCAAAAACGGAGGCCGCAGGCCCAAAACCAGCCGGCTCCATGGGCCGCGTCAGACTCAAGATGGCGGCTGTTCCCGCCGAAACTGTTCCCGCTGACAGCGGCCCTGCCTACGCTCCCGCTGACCCGGAGACTCCCGACACCATCGATCCCTCCGCGGTCAAGTCGGGGGGTGCCGCAGCCACCTTTATAGGTGCACCGCAAAGCTACACTGAGCGCCCGGCGCCTCTACCCCTCGCCACGAGCGACATCGGAGGAGCTGGGCCGCCATAAACCACGAGGGAAGGGAAAAGCTGTTCCGCAAACGCGCCAAACCAAAAACTCACTCACACTGCAAAAGCACTGGAGAAAGCGCTGCTCTCTCGTTCCAGCAAGGAATCAAAACCCCCGTTCGGTCCGCTGAAAATAAAGAAATAAATGCCCTTAAAGGCACAGTACTCCAACTCTGGCAGCTGGAAATTGTAAGGCACTCAAGGCTACAATACTGAGAAAGCAGCCGAGGCACAAAGCTGCCAAGCAAAACGAAATAGAATAACTGACCTTAAAGGCACAGTACTCTAATTCTGGCATCTGGAAATTGTAAGGCACTCAAGGCTACAATACTGAGAAAGCAGCCGAGGCACAAAGCTGGCAAGCAAAATGACATAGAATAACTGACCTTAAAGGCACAGTACTCTAATTCTGGCATCTGGAAATTGTAAGGCACTCAAGGCTACAATACTGAGAAAGCAGCCGAGGCACAAAGCTGCCAAGCCAACAGAAATAGAGAGCAGCACAGGGGGAGGGACCCAAACATAGGTGTAACACCCCAGGGGGAAAAACTGGGCCCCACCAGACCCAGGGCCCCAAAGCACTTTTTTTTTTTTTTTTTTTTTACACACACGTACAGGGTACTGCAACAGAATAAAGTTTGGAAGGAAAAAATCCTACGACCCAATGACAAACTACCTCACCAGATTATTGGAGACTGCACAGGCTGTCAACTGCTACCTCTGCTGAGGCTGAGAAAATACTGGCTAGTGGAGGTTCTGCACAGGTTATATATACAGGCTTCAAAAGCTTAGTGTTTTCTCAGTCTCCCTCTGCTGGTAGGAGGACATAACCCCACGCGTCTTGACCGGTCTGGAGGGTCGCTGAGGAAATTGGAGATTCTACATGGAATGTTGCTATTCCACTAGCAACATTCCATGTAGAAGGCTGCGCAGGCTTCTGTTTCTGTGAGTCTGACCTCCTGCATGTACATGCAGGACGTCAGACTCAGAAGCAGAAGCCTGCGCGGCCACATTGGTGATCTGCAAGGGCCGACTTCTACATGGAATGTTGCTAGTGGAATAGCAACATTCCATGTAGAATCTCAAATAGTAGCAACAGTGGAGGAGTGGCCTAGTGGTTAGGGTGGTGGACTTTGGTCCTGGGGAACTGAGAAACTGAGTTCGATTTCCACTTCAGGCACAGGCAGCTCCTTGTGACTCTGGGCAAGTCACTTAACCCTCCATTGCCCCATGTAAGCCGCATTGAGCCTGCCATGAGTGGGAACGTGCAGGGTACAAATGTAACAAAAATAAAATAGATACTATTGGAGATTCTACATGGAATGTTGCTACTATTGGAGATTCTACATGGAATATTGCTATTCCATGTAGAAGGCTGCGCAGGCTTCTGTTTCTGTGAGTCTGACCTCCTGCACGTACATGCAGGACGTCAGACTCACAGAAGCAGAAGCCTGCGTGGCCATATTGGTGATCTGCAAGGGCCGACTTCTACATGGAATGTTGCTAGTGGGACTCTGGGCAAGTCACTTAACCCTCCATTGCCCCATGTAAGCCGCATTGAGCCTGCCATGAGTGGGAAAGCGCGGGGTACAAATATAACAAAAATCATAAGCTCCATGGAGCTGGCATGACTTCCTATGGTCACCTATATAGAGCTGCATATATAAGTGATTAGAAGTACTAGACATGGAGGAGTCATTAAAACATGCACATACAGAGTATGTCAATTTCCTTAAGGTACACAGGGACCTGAGCAGTATTTTCAAGTGAATTTTCTGGTTGTATAGTCTTTTCAGCCCAAAGTGTTTGAGGAAGAGGAGGAGGCGAAGGAAGGTCGGAAGGTGGAAATACCTGAACTCTGGGATGGTATTTTGCCATGTTCCTCTAGCTTTGGAGATTTCTCTGAACCACTGAGTCTGTTTTCCTCTTTGCTCTGGGAGATCACCGTTGTCTTTTGCGCAGATGAACAAGATGGCTTAGAATCTCTGTCAACAAACTTCCTCTCCACGTACTTCGCTTTGATGTACGCCTCTTTCTCTTGTCTGCCATGGATAAACACACTGGGGCGTGACTACTAGTTACAGTGGACAGAACATGATTCATTGACGGTGCTACATTTACCATCACCTTCAAGTACTAAAGCACCTGTAGGTAACATCCATTTTTAGTCTAGTTCCCTAGAGGAAAACTGGCCTTATGAAGTTATGAATGCATACATCTAACCTCTCAAGTACATCATCCTGTCACCCCCTCCTACCCAACTGTTTTTGAACTGTTCATCCAATTACATGCCACAGATGAGGTCATTCTTTCTAACAAGCTGACACAATGGAATTAATAAAGGTACTGCTTTCTCTAATAAAATGTAAAGTTTAGAAGTTGCTTAAAAAAAAAGAAAAACAGGCTAACATGCAAAAATTATGCAGACACCTTTGGCTTCCATGCTGAGGCTTCTTCACACCCATTCTTTGCACTTTAGCTTCATAGATTCCATTTATAACATCATTTCCAAGTTCACACATTAGCTGTTTGGCAAGAAAATGGAAATTAATTTTCTGCAGCAAAAAAAAAAATCATTCATTTAAATTTCACTATGAATAATGGTTGTGTATATATAATCTGCCTTCATTTTAGTCACCCACTACCCATATTCCTGCGTGTCTATGTGTTTACATGTCTCAACTGCACTTTCCTTCTCAGATACCAAAGATGTTTCATTGTATAGAACGGATATTAGGAGCATCACATCCGTTATCTGAATGTTCTAATGAGTTGCCTATTAAGGGGTTTCATTTCTATTGTGCTGACATTGTTAAGTATTATATCCATGTTATATGAATGTTCCTCCATGCTGCCTATTATGACGTATTATTTGTATCCTGCTGTCATTTATCATTTGTTACATGAATGCTCTACTGTGTTTTTTTATTTATTTGTGCTTTATTTATTTAACTGTATTTTAGAATACCATATAAGTTTCTGACCCTCATGGTTTCTTCTGAGGACCAATTAGAGCATGCCAGCAACAATAACAATTTCCATATTATTCCCTATTCTGTCCATTACTGTGTCCCAAACAACAAAATTAAGCATCCCCCCCCCCCCCATGTTCATCCCTATACCCAGCCCCTCCCCCAATCCTTTAAACCAAGTTAACCCTCCCTCAGATAATACAGGCGTTACGACAGCCCCTCTCTAATCACCAACCTCTCCCAGCCTTTCCTAATTCACTGGACATAAGTGTCCCACACTTCAAACTTTCCCAGTTGCCCCTTCTGCATGGTCGTTAGTTTGGACAAGTAGACCTAGTCCAGGCCAGCCCAGGGACAGATGAGACCTTCCACTCTGCAGCTACAGCCCATCTCACAGCCAGCATAATTTGTTGCACCAAAACAGCCTGGTATGCAGGCAGTCCTAGGGGCACTAGGGTAGAAAAACCCAAGCATCTTCTCAACACCCCTCCCTAGTAATGAGTATACCAACCCCCCCCCCCCACACACACACACACACAACTTCTCCCCTGTAAGCTTGGATCTTAGGGCACAACCACCACACGTATCGCAAAGTCTCCTCCTCCCCACGCTCCTTCAATACAAGGTCCCACCTTTACTATATATCAAAAATCCTCTCTGGGGACAGACATTTCACCCATCCCCACGCATCTAGCCCATACCCCTCGTACCCACCAAGATCCATTCCATCCCCACCCATACAAGTGGGCACTATTATTTACTTGCTCACGGCCCTCTGTTTCCTCCCAACACTAACAGCTTCCTGTGGTTTTTCGGATGGTATTCACTATTAAACCAGTGAGTGTTCCAAGCCTCTGTCTGGTGTTCAAACTGCCTCTCTGGGCATTCCAAGCCTCACTCTGGAGTCGAGATTTTTACTACCCTCCCACAGGAGTCCCACAACAACAGAATCCCACAGTAACTCCTTCTGTACCCACAGGAATCCCACAGGATTCCCACAATCCCCATTCCTATGCAGCTCTCTAGTCTGGTACCACCTATAGTACATTTTATAATTATTCTCTAGCATATTGCTCATTAAGCCTTTCTGATCATGCTTAAAATGGGCACAGCTTTCTTTTTCTGAAATCCACACTCCCGTGACTTCCTCCCATGTTAACAAATGCCTCCCCTTTTGATAACTGCAGGGCCTTTCATACCCTCAAAATCCTGCTCTTCAGACACCCACACACTCCCCGTGCCCCCCTATATCAGGTGCTTTTTCCCTAACAGATCTTGCTTCCCTATTGCTGACAAAACCTACCCACTTTGGTTGTATCCCTTCCTCCAATTCATAAGCCTACAAAGGGCACCAAGCTTCCTGCCCAAAAGGTTTCAGCCCCTTTGGTTCCCACTTCTCATATCTTACCCACCATCCTTGGGGAAAAAGCTATATTACATTTCAGTGTCATTAGGTGAAACACCTACCTGTCTCTCCAAATATTCCTCCATACCATCTGACACATTTTTATCATCTGAAGCATAAAAGGGTTTCTTCCCTGCTTTGAAATTCTAAACCCACTTGGGACACTAAACAATGGTAGTGTCCCAAGTGGAACTGGCTAATATCTCAAAAGCTTTTACCATTTGAAGCCAAAAAAAAAAAGGGTCCTTCCCTGCTTTACTGTGCAGTTTTAAAATTTAAAAAATATATTTATTTCTGACTCTGTATTACATTATTTCTATTATTAGGATTCCTGATTGATTGCATCTGGACATTTTACATCAAGCTATTCCTTGCTCTGGGTGAAATTTTATAAAAGCTGGTTGGTTGGTTAATTAGTTAATAAATAAATACATACCTTTAGCAGCTCAGGCTCCCAGGTATCTAACGTTAATGATCTTACTTTTGAAAAGTGAACACCAAGACTCCTAAATAGAGGAAAGAAAAAAAATCTTCAAGTACCAAAAACGCAATTGGAGAACCAGAAAATATGGCAGAGAAATACAGAAACTGTCCCCGATTATACTGGACAACGCTGACCCGATTAAAAAGAATTTACAAGTGAACCTCATCCGTACTGCATCGTAAGAGCTCCAGGAGGCAGCTCTCTGACACAGTGCATGTGTTGAGACCAGGACTGGCACTAAATCTGGAAACATCTCCAACATACCCTGACATAGAAGTGAGGTTCACTCCAGTCACAGAATGTATGAAATTAACACGTATGGAAACACTAGCCCAAGAAAAGGGAAAGCTGTCTTTATTACGCACTCGTGATGCATATACTGATGAGTTCGGCTTTTTGTTTTATTTCACACATTTTTAGGGGTGTGCAGGCCAAAAATTTTCAGTTTGTTTACTTTCCTGTGTGTTTACGAGAATTTGCATTTTATTTGGGACTTTTTACATTTTCTTGTTTTGGTGACAATGTCATTAATAGTGTGTGTCCCATATGAGCGACAGTGCACCATATTTGAACAATGCACTACTGACGAGGTGGGGAGAAAACTAAATTGGAGAGGGGGGTCCCCCTGTCATTTTCAGTTAAAAATGACACCGAAAACGCCACTGTTTCCCGTGTTCTCCATAATACTTTATAGAGACCATCATACATTTTACTTTTCTAATTCAATTGCAAGTGAGACATGTACCCCCAACAGCAAAATGAGCCATGAGGCTAAGGCATTCAGGACCTCCAACATGTTACGCTCATGGTACAGTCCAAAAGTGAGCTGCAGAACTGGTGCTATAATGAGTGCGAGACCCTTGCTGGAATTTGATGTGTGTTCAAATCAATGCCTTTATTATTCTGTGAGAAAAGGCGCACAGCTCCAAGGATTGCCTACCTGTGTATGCCTGAACATTCAATACACAGGGTAATGCCCAGGTTGATGCTGGCCCAACGAGGATCTGCCAAGCCACAATCACAACAGCTGCTATTGCCAGCAATACACTGAACCCGCTGGAGTGCGCTTTCGCCTTGTACCAACTTCTCTTTCACTTCGCTGCCAGATTCTACGCTTCCCGTAGAGGAGGATGACTTTCGGTCAGTCTTCTACAAAAATATTTGACACACACAAGGAGCTGACAAATTATAGCACCGAGTACATCAGACACTACACCATAAAAGCCATAGGTGGCAAAGAGAAGGTAGGTCAACCTTGGTGTTCAGCTTTCATTACAAAATTTTTTTTTAAAATCTGGTCCGACTTAACTGTTCCTTAAGACAGATGATCAACAAATGGCTTAACCTCACAAAGGCAAATCTCTATATCTGGTTACATAAAAGTACAGCAAATACAGACCTCAAGGACTAAGCATGTAGACTAAAAACGTTAGCACACCTTTAGTAAACTGGGCCCTAGAAGACCACAAAATGCAGGTGTGGACTCCAGTGTACAGGCGGCTTTAATTTATATATTTCCACCCTCTACAGGAAAGACCCTGTTTGGAAGAAATGTTACAGCTGTGATACCTCTTCATCTGTACCAACCTCAGTCTCGCTCCCCTTTTCCCTGTATGCCGTTGCAATGCTGGCCTGAACTGCTTTAATCCATGCCTGACGAAGCTTTTCGGAGTCTGCTTGCAGTATACAGCTCCTAGAGAAAGACAAGTTATTTTAGGTCAGAATAATATACATACAACATTTATTTATTTAGAACATTTATACCCCACCTTTTCCCACATGTGTGCAGGCTCAAAGTGGCTAACAATGTACTGATAAGGCTATTGCCAGACCAGTGGTAATTAAAATACAAATAAATTAGATGGGAGAGAAGGGACAGAGTAAAAAGAGATAAACATGCAGAAGACATTCATTTTTTCCCCCCAATCTCTATATATAAAAGGCACCACCAACGTTCTAAATGAAGCCTCCAGCCGGAAGTGTGAAGCGCCAGAGATATCCGGTTTCCCCATGAGTGTCTGCCCCACCCTCGCTCTCTCTGTAACACAGTGAAGGACTCAGAGGGGGGAGGGGAGAGAGATACCCTCACTCTCTCTGTAACACAAACACAGCACAGCAGGAAACTTAACACTGAAGGACTCCACTCGGAGGGGGGAGGGGACAGACACACTCCCACATGCACACTCTGAAGAAAACCTTGCTAGCCCCCGTTTCATTTGCATCAGAAACGGGGCTTTTTTACTAGTCACATTAAAACATGCATTGTTTGGTCTCTTGGGAGGGGAAAATAAACTGAGACAGTCTCTGTGTAAACTATGGCAATGTTTTAAACTCAGGATGATAGTTTTTAACATTCTTTGAACAGTGTCATGTCTATCTAATTTAAAGACAAACTTCACGAAATGGCATATTTTAAAAAATCATCACGTACTTGGTGGGTGAGACAACCTCAAAGCAAAAACGTCTTTCTATATCTTCACAATGTTTAACTGTGCAAAGTCGCAAATCTTCAACAACAACAGTGGGATTATCCTAAATGGAAAAGAAACCAAGATTATCAACAAATCTCTCTCTCCTGATCAGCTCTACAGCTGTTTTCCACATCTATCATATCAGAAGTATACAAATCCGGACTTCAAAAGCCATAACATACACTTGATTTTCAGGATATCAATCATGAAAATTCATTAGGATTATCTGCAAACATTTTAGTTTAGTTTTTATTCCGATAACCCCAATTAACTTTCATGATCATCAAATAATCCAACTGCTTTGAACATATCTTGAAAAGTTATGATGAGTTTTTGACTCTATGGTATGCTCTTTTTGCTTTCTTTATCAGTGCTTCACATCTAACTTGCCAGTGCTTATGCTGTTTCTCGTTTTCCTTATTCAGAGTTTTTCCCCATTTTTTAAAGATATTCTTTTAGCTATAATAGCCCATTGCAACTTATCATTTGGCTTCCTTCTGCCTTTGTTTGTTTTCTCTTTTAAATATGTGGGATACATATGGTCTGAGCTTCCAAAAAACGAAATCCATGCTTTATATGAAGTCTTAACCTTCCAGCTGCTCCTTTTAGCCTTTTAAAAAATATATATTTTAACCATTTTCCATATTTTATAACAACTGGAATGAAGACACTAAGGATATCTGCTACATTAATATTTCACTTTGAAAAAGGTGACCGATTCAAATTTAATCATGTTATCAATCACTATTTGCTTAAAGGTCCCAACATAATTACATCTTGTACCAAATCCTACATTTCACTAAGGACTACATCTAAAATAGCTCCTCCTCTTGTTGATTCCTGGACCAAATACTCCATGAAGCAATCATTTATTTTCCTCTGGGGACTTTACCTACCTACATAAGTACATAAGTAGTGCCATACTGGGAAAGACCAAAGGTCCATCTAGCCCAGCATCCTGTCACCGACAGTGGCCAATCCAGGTCAAGGGCACCTGGCACGCTCCCCAAACGTAAAAACATTCCAGACAAGTTATACCTAAAAATGCGGAATTTTTCCAAGTCCATTTAATAGCGGTCTATGGACTTGTCCTTTAGGAATCTATCTAACCCCTTTTTAAACTCCGTCAAGCTAACCGCCCGTACCATGTTCTCCGGCAACGAATTCCAGAGTCTAATTACACGTTGGGTGAAGAAAAACTTTCTCCGATTCGTTTTAAATTTACCACACTGTAGCTTCAACTCATGCCCTCTAGTCCTAGTATTTTTGGATAGCGTGAACAGTCGCTTCACATCCACCCGATCCATTCCACTCATTATTTTATACACTTCTATCATATCTCCCCTCAGCCGTCTCTTCTCCAAGCTGAAAAGCCCTAGCCTTCTCAGCCTCTCTTCATAGGAAAGTCGTCCCATCCCCACTATCATTTTCGTCGCCCTTCGCTGTACCTTTTCCAATTCTACTATATCTTTTTTGAGATACGGAGACCAGTACTGAACACAATACTCCAGGTGCGGTCGCACCATGGAGCGATACAACGGCATTATAACATCCGCACACCTGGACTCCATACCCTTCCTAATAACACCCAACATTCTATTCGCTTTCCTAGCCGCAGCAGCACACTGAGCAGAATTTCCTGATGTGACATTTATCCAGTCAACCCTGGGGTAACTGAAATCACTATTATGCAAGCTGCCCTAATTTATGTTAACATTTCATCATCTGTCTGCTTGTTCTGGTCAGGTGGACTGTAGTATACCCCCCCCACCCCACTGCTATTCTCTCTGCCTTCACACATGCTATTTCTATCCATAAATACTCCACAGTGCATTCAGTTTCCTGCAGAACTTTTATTCTGTTTGAATCAATGACCTCTAACACATAACACCATCTCTCCACCAATTTGATTTACCCTATCATTGCAATATAGCTTATACCCTCGCATTCTTCTACCAGGACTCTGAGATTCCTATTATATATCTACTCCTTCATTTAGTCCTATATATTCTAATTCTCTCATCCTTTTTTTTTTTTTTTTTTGGTTAGGCTTCTAGCATTTGTGTAGAGACATTTCAAAGCATGTCTGTTTGTATCTACAACCTGCCTTGGGATCTTGCCGGGTATTTGTGACCTGGATTGGCCATTGTTGGAAACAGGATGCTGGACTCGATGGACCTTTGGTCTTTCCCAGTATGGCAATACTTATGTACTTAGCAGTTAATCATGATACTCTGCAAGCTCTCAACTCTACGTTCTTCACTTAAAGGCACTTGGGCTACTTTTGCCTTTATTACAGCCTTTCTTTTGGGATGCCTTAATTTCCCCGTTTTGATAGCATCCTTCAAATCATGCACTTTTGTGCAATTGTCTGCTGTCCCCCAGGTTCTGCTCAGTACCCTGAGCAGAAAAGAACCCATACTGAAATGGGTCCAAAATATCTGCCTTCTCCAAAGGTTCCCACGTGTACCAAGACAATCCACAAATGAACTTTAGAGACTCTTTCACCGATTTAATATCTACCTTATTTGATCGAAGGTTGTAAATGAATTTTAGATTTTTTAAAGAAACTAATAACTCATTTTTGCTTTTTGATGGAATTACAACAGAATTTAAATCGACAAACCCATACTCTCTCTTCTATCCCAAGCTTTAAGCCACCAAATTTCCTAGCAAAGTAAAACATTCACTTATCTGCAAAGGCTCCTTCAGATTTCAAAATTCCCTCACAATATGATCATTTTTATTGGCTTTAATCTAAATTTCCAGCTTGTAGTAATATTCTAAAGGGCTCTTTTACTAAGCCGCGTAAGCGTCTACGCGTGCCCGTGTGCCAAAATGGAGTTACCACCCGACTACCGCGTGGCTCTTGCGGTAATTTCCTTTTTGGCGCGCGTCCAATACACGTGGCTGAAAAATCATTTTTATTTTCTGCCGCACTTATCGGACTTGTGCCAAGTGGCATTTGACGCAAGTAGGTCATTACTTTAATTTATGTATTACCGTGTGAGACTTTACTACTAGGTCAATGGCTGGCGGTAAGGTCACAGACCCAAAATGGACGCGTGGCAATTTTGATTTTGCCGCACGTCCATTTTCAGCAAAAATTTTAATAAGGCCTCTTTTTGTACGTGTGCTGAAAAATGGATCGGTGCGCACCCAAAACCTGAGCCTACACTACCACAAGCCATTTTTCAGCACACCTTAGTAAAAGGACCCTAAATTTGGTAAAATCAGTGTAATATTTTTATTACTTTCTCCATTCTATCAACAACAACAAAAAAAAGCCAAATGGTCAGTAGGTGGAGTAGAATCACAAGGCAAGAAGGGATATCGGGCGTTCCAGCTGCTATTTTTTGTTAATAGGACAACCTACCTTAAATTTCTTCTGGTACACCAGTTGATTATTCTGTATTGAAAACCAACGCCTGTACAAAAAAAATAAGAAAGGAGGTAGGAACACAGGAGTGAAGATGAGGCATTCTTATTTACAGATCAGTGGGAAGGACGTAGTACAGCATTTTAAGAACAGCAACATTAAGTTACACAAAATATATTTTGTCAGTTCTGCACAAAGACTCACCAATGTCATTTACCTTTTTACACCAAGTAAAACTGTTAGTACCAAGGAGGTGGTCTGGTTATACATCAGCATGGAAAAAGGAGTAGAAAAAGAAAATTCAGGGGGGCAAAACAAAAAAATACATATAGTGTAACCATATTGGAAAAACTTCTTGGACTCTAACCACGGAAATTCCGGCCTTCTCTTTCACCGAATTCCCCTTTCGCGCCTCAGAGGAACAAGACCCAAACACACACCTTATTTGCTAAAAGTACTTTTGCTACGTCTCTAATTCTTACACGATTGAAAAATTCTCTCGAGACACTGCTGACTATTGTTGTTTGCCAATGTTCATACTGAATATCCAACAGTTATTTTATAAGAGAGACAAGATTCCAAATTCCATTCCTGATGGAACAGAATTTTTGCCTTTAATGTTTGTGTTTTATTATTTATAGCCAGTTTTTTTCCAAGGTGGGTAACAAAACATGCACAATTTTAAAAAAACAACAAAACAAAAATTTGATATATTACTTTTAATATACAATACATCAAATAGAACTAGGATAAAAATAAATATATCATCATCACTGGATAGATGGCCAAGAAGAAATTGTTGGTTCATTATCTTATAATAATATTTAATTCTGAATTTCTACTTTGCCTTTCCAGAATGAACTCAAGGCACATTATAAGAATTCAGATACACTAAGCCCCTTTAGCAAAAAAAAGCAAATAATCTAGGTATCTGCCTATCAAGGCTAAAATTAACAAAAGCCTGCATCAATTATACTATCGTTCTGCCCCTACAAACATTATCAGTAACTCAGAGCTCCATATCAAAATTAATCATAAAAACGAACTGAACAACTTTCTAAATAAAATTCCATTATGTCCAATGTAACCTACAAATATCAATTAATCTGCTCTACTATTGCAAAAGATCTGTCAGTCCTTTAACTAGAAGTCATCATCAAAAGATAGAGGAAATAGAAAACAAAAAACAAAGGGGGTAATATTAATAAAGCAGAGAATCACATGACCAATGTAAAACCTTGAGGGCTCTTGTCCATAAGAGGGTTTCTCCCACTCTGTGCCTGGAAAAAAAGTCTTTTGAATAGGGCCTGAAGAATTTATGTTTAGCCAATATTTCTTCCCCCAGCCTCCACCCCCCATCCCCGATCAGTCATCAATGGAATAAACTCATCACACAGCAATCAACTCTGATCAGCAATTCTGAAGACCATGAGTATTCAATTTTCTACTAGCTCCCAGCGCGTCATGATTAACCTGTTATGATGGAATAATTTAAATGTTTATAATTAGGCTTTGATGACTGACCTCTTTTGTAAGTATATACGTTCTTTAATCTAAACAAAAACAGGGCAGAGGCATGTCAAGGAGGCAAAGTATACATGGAAAGCTCATTTTTTAAACCTATATGAATATTTTCACATGCAAACTTTTGAGGTATTTTTATTTAAAAAAAAAAAAAAAAGGCATCTAACAAAGTTTCCATATACCACCTTATTTTAAGCAGGCAATACAGATGCTCATGTACTGTCATAAAATAGGGTCCCAGTACTTTTCCGTGTAGCCCAAAAATACTCTCGCACAAATTGCCACCTGCTCCAACATAGGTGTAAATATGTTCACGGACTCTATGCATACATCTCAACTCCACCCTACTTCACCTAAACTATGCCCACAGCTGATATGTGGTGGGATCCGGTGGTGGGAGGCGGGACTGGTGGTTGGGAGGTGGGGCTAGTGCTGGGCAGACTTCTACGGTCTGTGCCCTGACAATGGCAGATACAAATCAAGGTAAAGTATACACAAAAAGTAGCACACGTGAGTTTATCTTGTTGGGCAGACTGGATGGACCGTGCAGGTCTTTTTCTGCCGTCATCTACTACGTTACTATGTTACTATATGTTTCCATGAACCTTTTTACATATAAAAAAGCAATATCCACATGCAAAACATACTTTACATGTGGAAAATGCTTTACAGAACTAGTCCCTGTTTACACTTTTTGGTACAGGCATGAAATCTGTGGCTATCACTAAGGGCCCTGATAACTAAGCCGCTCTGTAGATGTGCAAACATTTTAGTGAGCGCGCTAACACTAGAGACACCCAAAGGAATATAACGGGTGGCCCTATCGTTAGCAAACGCTAATTTTTAGCGTGTGCTAAAAAGTTAGCGCGCCTATAGCGCAGCTTAGTAAACGGGGTCCTAAGTTTGGGTATATAGGGGAGAGTTTCTAACTGTATAAATTAATTTTTGTTCCAACATTCCTAAATGGTGCATTGCAATGAGAATTTGCCAAGCCTGCTGAACTTTATTGTGGTTTACCAGAAGGTTCTGTGCCATCTTCATTACTTTTCAATTTGTACTTGAGTACAACTATCAACACTGAGGGGTTTGGAATTTCTTGCAACACAACAACAAGCAAGCAGGAAAACAAACCCCTACATGTAAACAAGGAAAAAGCAAAACAAAAGCAAGGGTGGACCAACTGACCCCCAGACACCAAAATAGATTTTAAAAAAAAATCAGTCTTTATTGGAGTGGCATCAAAAGTATTTACTTCCACTCCAATTGTTTTTCTTCCACTCAAATTGTTTTTCTATAATGGTGTTTAGAATTTCTTGTCATTTATACAAAGACAATGAGAAATTTTATAAAAAGCTCCCACCGCTTACTCCTCCCTCACAAAAGATACATATGGCTGTGATCTGTGGTTACTGCACAGCAGAATGGGAAATAGGCACACTGAATTGAACCCTACTAAATATTAATTTTGAAAATGGAGATTTTATTAAAAAAAAAAAAAAGAAGCTTGTATGCGTTAGTTTGCCAATAAAATACCACAAGGGGTTTTGTCCTTCCAAGGGCATATTTCCGATAGGCACAGAATAGGAGAAACACCTAGATCAATCAAGCCCTAAAGTGTGACACTAAACGTAGTTATGATAAATACGTAGCCTGTTTGTACAGTGCCTGAAGTGCCACACATCCATTGCAAGTAATCAAAATGAAAACAGAGGGTTAATTATGAGCTCTCTTGTGCCAAAGAAAATGGTGGAATAAAGTACAAAGAAGTTGATCGGTACCTGTTGTGATCTGGCTTTTTCCTGTCATGTGAAAAAACGGGGTAGGATTAAACCATACGGGAAAGTAGAAGGAATGATAATGCAAAACATGCAGAATAGTAAAACATGCCCATTTCTCACACAAATGAAACGGGCGCTAGGAAGGTTATCCTCCGAGTTCCAGCTTGGACCCCTCCCTCCCTCCCTCTCCTCCGAGTTCCAGGCCTCCCTCCCTCCCTCTCGTCCAAGTTCCAGGCCCCCCCTCTGTCTCCTCCGAGTTCCAGGCCTCCGCCCTCCCTCCCTCCCTGTCTGAGTTCCAGGACCCCCTCTCCTCCGAGTTCCATGCCCCGCCCTCCTTCCCTCCCTCTCCTCCGAGTTCCATGCCCCCCTCCCTCCCTAGGCTCCCCCCTCCCCTCTGAGTTCCATACCCCCCTCTGAGTTCCATGCCCCCTGCGCCTCCCTCCCTATATCTCTCTCCCCTCCGAGTGGCAGCCCGACCTGCGTTGTCCGCCCTCTTCTCCCAGTCCTCCGCCTGCCCCTCATCTTCCTGCGTGCCAGCCTGAATTTAAGTTCTTACCTCGGGGTCCGGCAGCAGCAGTGAAAGTCGAGCAGGCACTGCGCTTCAGCCTGCTTTCTCTTCTATCTCAGCTCTGCCTCTGGTCCCGCCCTCATTTCCTGTTTCCGGAAGGGCGGGACCAGAGGCAGAGCTGAGAGAGAAGGGAAGGCAGGCTGAAGTGCTGTGCCTGCTCGCCTTTCACTGCTGCTGTAGGACCCCGAGGTAAGAACTTTTAAATTCTGGGCGGCATGCAAGAAGGGGAGGGGCAGGCGGAGGACTGGAAGAAGATGGCAGGCAATGCGTCGGGCTGCCACTCGGAGGGGAGAAAGATAGAGGGAGGGAGGCGGGGGGTCTGGAACTCGAAGAAGAGGGGGGCATGGAACTCGGAGAAGAAGGGAGGGAGGGAGGAGGGGGGAGGGAGGGGGCAATTCTCCCACAATTCTATCCTCACCTCCAACGTTCTGTGGCTGGCTGGTGCTGGTTTCCCTTCCCTCTCACTGATCCGCCCTCTGACGTCATCATGTTCAGACGCAAGGGCGGACCAATGGGAATTGTGTTACGAACCCAGGCAGCCAGACGTAGAACGTTGGAGGTGCAAATTATTATATAGGATAAGCATAGAAATTGCATGATACAATATAGCAAGAAAAAGTATAAAGCTAGTGCAATATAAAACAATGTTCTAAACATGCACTTCTACAAGTTACACTCTGCATATATACCCACTCGTGTGTACGTTCTACGTAATGAACACTGCTGTCTAACATATAGGAGTCCAAAGTAACCAGTCTGTATCAAAGCTTAGCTCATGAGGGTCACAGAGAATGGTTTTAAAGGCAGGGACATTCGAGTGTGCACACAGGTAATGCAGATATAAAAATGCTTTGCATGCAAGATATATTGCTATTTTGTCTTAACCTCATCTTTCTCACTGTAAGGACTCAGAAAGGTTTACATGTGAAAAGACTAAGACTCAGGCATACTAGATATCATATGCAAGCTATATATTCTATAATAGGTATTCAGGAGCCTATTGTATTATGAATGTTTTACATAAAGCATGTTTTATTTCAAATCTGTGAACCCTAAAAGAGAAAAAGAGTAAGTGCATGTAACCTATATATCCTGAAACAATGGGGAGTACATAAAGCTAATTATAGACTGAAGGGTAAACAAACTCCACCACACTTTTCTTTCCAGGGGAAAACTGGCATAGTGAATAATTTAATATCCATTGTCCTGGTGAAACTGTCTTTGTGAATATACTAGTGTATTATAAGGATATACTTAAAGCCACACACCTCAAATGGCTGCACATTTTTCATATACATAATGAAAAATTAATCTAACCCTTAATACCCTGCAGGTACTGGATGAGCTGCAGTCAATTTCTTATTAAGAAAGGATGAAACAAAAGTTCAACAATGTACACATTAAGAAAATGCAGAGGCACATTATTACATTCCCGAATTACTGTGAAGTAAATATGAAATTATGTGAAGCTCTCTTGTCATATCACTAATTCAAAATTAAGATCAAGTAGGCTGAAAACACCCAAGAATCACTGCGCTGGTAATAGGAGGAGGATACATTTCAACGTGGCAGTTTTCACCTGCACTTCTGGGCATGCTGCTCAAAGCTGTGCCTGAGACCTAGCCTCACAAGACTTAATTTGTAATTACTCTGTGATATTTCCCCTCCAAGCTTACTTTAGACCAGTTATTCCAGCAATAATTCTTGCAAATTTTGAAATCATATAGGCCTTAAATATGGCCACTAGGTTTCAACAATATACAATGGACTCCAGGTACTCTATATACTGCTGCCACAGCACCCCCACCACCCTCAGCCGACTCACGGAGCAGAAAACTGACCTGGGAATTAAACTTAAGTCCAATACCTGGCCCATAATAATTTTTTTTTTTTTTTTAATATAAATGTGGCCAATGCCAGTTTTCATTTTTTCCATCTCCTCCACCTGCAGTTTCCACATATTTTACACCACATTCAAGGCTGGTTTAATCATGAATTGATAAAAAGTATGACTGTGTAGGTCTTTATCTGCCATCACCTACTATGTTACCCCTTGTGACTCTTAACTAAATCTTAACTCATAGTAACATAGTAGATGACAACAGAAAAAGACCTGCACGGTCCATCCAGTCTGCCCAACAAGACAAACTCATACGTGCTAGTTTTGGTGTATATCTTATCTTGATTTGTAACTGTCATTTTCAGGGCACAGACCGTATAAGTCTGCCCAGCACTATCCCCGCCTCCTACCACCGGCTCTGGCACAGACCGTATAAGTCTGCCCAGCACTGTCCCCGCCTCCCAACCACCAGCCCCGCCTCCCACCACCGGCTCTGCCACCCAATCTCGGCTAAGCTCCTGAGGATCCATTTCTTCTGAACAGGATTCCTTTATGTTTATCCCACGCATTTTTGAATTCCATTACCGTTTTCCTCTCCACCACTTCCCGCGGAAGGGCATTCCAAGCATCCACCACTCTCTCCATGAAAAAATACTTCCTGACATAGTCTGCCCCCCTTCAATCTCATTTCATGCCCTCTAGTTCTGCCGCCTTCCCATCTCCAGAAAAGTTTCGTTTGCGGATTAATACCTTTCAAATATTTGAACGTCTGTATCATATCATCCCTGTTTCTCCTTTCCTCCAGGGTATACTCGGTCAGGTAGTGCAGAATTACTATTTCAGTGACATGCAGTTCACTGACTGCTCCAATGGCAATTTCATAGTTCAGTTCTATTTTAAACCCCAATGGCAATGTTTAAAAAATTTCAAGTTTTCATGGAATCTCTTCTCTACTACTACAGATCTAAACTATATTTTGTTCTAAAAAAATAAGTCATGGAAAACCACATGTAGGCAATCTATTGTTGTTCTCACCCAAGAACTGAGCTTAAATGCATCAGAAAGTACTGTTATGACAAGAGAGCGAGCCTCATCGGGGACAGAAGCAGATAAGCATTTACCCATGTTCCACATGTAATCACCTTCAAACATACTAGCTGTATGTCTGCAACCTACTGGTTTCCATAAATACAGCATGAGGCCCTAGTACAGCTCCTGGATGAACTATGACACTCTTATGGTCATCGTTATTGCCTTGACTTGTAAGGCATGAACTCATGTGGGCACCTAGTAGGTGTGAAACTATACCAGATAAGGAAATGAACAGTTGTCCAAATTGTACCTTTTCTTGAATCCTGCCAGATCAGTCCAGATGAATGTCAAAGCAGGACTACTAAAGATTTTTCTTTTTCTTGATTAACTTTCAGACATCACAAGCCTAAATTGGCCTTAAAGGGACTCTGGGAAGCTTCACTTATATAGAGGGCAGAGAGCCGATTCTGCAGAGTGTTCCCATCATCACTTCCTTATGTGAGAATGAGGAAGAGAGTAGAGCTTTAACATGCATCCGAGGCTGCCTCCTGAAATATTAACTCTGTAGAGAACTAGAGCTGTGTAGGCTCTGCAAATGCCCGAGGGAAGATACGTAGCCTTCACAAAACAGGGAAAAGAGCCCAGCATGCTTCACTTATGTATTTTTGGCACAAAATGGCAATAAAATGCACCAGCTGTAAGACCCACCAAAAGTGAAAAGTTACTAGATACTATCTAGTACTGGGATCCACTGGTGTGGGAATTCAAACCTCAATGAGTCTATTCCCAAGACAGGAGGGCAATGACTCCAAAAGGACTGTTGCCCACAGGGTCCCCCGACATTGGTCTATGCTCCATCTGGAATCTGGGCCTGCAGTTTACCCATAGTCACTGCACCGGGTCACATGTCTGCAACATCTGCTGTAGACAGAGAAATACTGAAGAGTTGAAGGCAACACCAGCCCCCTATAACAAGAGTTCTTACTTTTTATTTTTCTGGCTCCATCTGCCAGCAAAGGGACATAACATACTCATCTGGATAAGTCTGACACGGATGGGAAGGAAGGCCAACTTTAATCAATAATGAATAACTGAAAGTTGAAGGAAAGCTGGGTTCTGCTGTTTTCTAAGATGACAGGAAAAAGGGCAGTTTAGATGGATCTTCTGAACTTCACTTGTTGTTATACTCCATGTTTCTATCAGACAGGACAGCGTTTGCTTTCTTATGCTCCTATTGGTTCTTATGGCTGCTCACCAATGCCGTGCTCCAGTCTATCCAACTCTAACTGGCCAGTAATAAAATGGTTTCTGCTTTCTTCTCAACCTTGGAAGCCAACTTATAGATCAGCCAAACTTTCCATTCCCAAGTTTATTTATTTATTTAACACTAGTAAAAAAAGGCCCGTTTCTGTTTGAAAGGAAACGGGCGCTAGCAAGGTTTTCCTCTGAGTGTGTATGTTTGAGAGAGTGTATGTGAGAGTAACTGTGAGAGAGAGGCTTCTGTTCCTGCTGCTGTGCATTCCCAGTGTTGTGCTGATTCGCTGCTCCCTGTATCGTGGCTCCGCCCCTCTCCCTTCTACTGGCCGATCTGGTGTGGGTTGTGTGACGTCACTATTATCTACTTCATGAGGGACACCACCTCCAGCTGAAACAATGGTTCCAGGCAGCCTCAGAATGTTGGAGGTGAGAATTATTATATAGGATATTTATACCCCACATTTTCCCCACACAGTTGCAGGCTCAATGTGGCTTACACAAATACAATATAAAGTAGGAGCATAAAGTAACAGTATTATGAAGCAACAGTGAAATAAGGAGGGGTGGTGATAAAAGGGTAATACAGCCACATATAGTAGGACATTAATTTGGGTCCAAAGAATAGGCTTTCATAAATAAGATGGTTTTCAATGACTTCCTGAAGATAAGATGGTTGTGAATAGATTTCAAAGTTTTGGGCAGGGCGTTCCATAGCTGTGTACTGATGTAAGAAAAGCTGGAAGCATAAGTAGATTTGTATCTAAGTCCGTTGCAGTCTGGATAGCGCAGGTTTAAGTAAGTCCGGGATTGACCGGTGCTGTTTCTGGGTGGTAAATTTATTAGGCTCAAAATGTATCCAGGAACTTCACCGTAAATAATCTCGTGGACCAGAGTGCAAACTTTAAAGGTAATACGTTCTTTGATGGGAAGCCAATGCAGTTTTGCACGGAGGGGTTTGGCACTTTCGAATTTTGATTTTCCAAAGATCAATCTGGCTGCTGTGTTCTGAGCGTTCTGAAGTTTCTTAGTTAATTAAGAAAGTGACAAATTATTACCACAAAGCAGACAAAGTTGAAATGTGCTGCATAAATACATCTCATATATGCCAATAGGTGCCCTCTTTAAGAGATAAAAGTCATGTAGACTCTATACTGTGTCCAAAACACAGAAGAAACCAGTCTTCGCAAAAAAACAACAGCTATCAAAAACAGCGAAGATGATGCAAAAAAGACAAAAAATAGAAAAAAAGAAAAAATGAAGAAAAAGTAAAAAATAAAAAGAAACAAAAAACAAAAAAAACAAGCAGATAAAAAGTAAAATCAAAAACAAACGACAAAAATAATGATAAAGCTATGAATTTATTAAGGTGATATGACTCGACACAGCTGTGTTTCGGCCCAACTGGCCTGCGTCAGGAGTCTGTTACACCATGTATCTGTTCTCTGGTTGTATCAATATTTCTGTGAAGAGTGTTCTGTCAAACGCTACCTTATTCTAATCGCTCTACCTTAAAAAAGGCTGTGTGTGCAATCTGGCAGACTGCGCACACAGCCTTTTTTTAAGGTAGAGCGATTAGAATAAGGTAGCGTTTGACAGAACACTTCACAGAAATATTGATACAACCAGAGAACAGATACATGGTGTAACAGACTCCTGACGCAGGCCAGTTGGGCCGAAACACAGCTGTGTCGAGTCATATCCCCTTAATACATTCATAGCTTTATCATTATTTTTGTGTCGTCTGTTTTGATTTTACTTTTTATCTGCTTGTTTTTTTGTTTTTTGTTTCTTTTTATTTTTTACTTTTTCTTCATTTTTTTCTTTTTTGCGTCATCTTCGCTGTTTTTGATAGCTATACTGTACATAAGTACATAAGTAATGCCATACTGGGAAAAGACCAAGGGTCCATCGAGCCCAGCATCCTGTCCACGACAGCGGCCAATCCAGGCCAAGGGCACCTGGCAAGCTTCCCAAAAGTACAAACATTCTATACATGTTATTCCTGGAATTTTGGAGTTTTCCAAGTCCGTTTAGTAGCGGTTTATGGACTTGTCCTTTAGGAAACCGTCCAACCCCTTTTTAAACTCTGCTAAGCTAACCGCCTTCACCACTTTCTCCGGCAACGAATTCCAGAGGTTAATTACACGTTGGGTGAAGAAAAATTTTCTCCGATTTGTTTTAAATTTACTACACTGTAGTTTGAACAAGTAACCAACCAAGAGACTGTGTATACTTATAAATTCATGAACTAATAGAGCATTATGGGCCAATTTTCAAATACTCCTTGTAGCTGTAAAATGCATGAATGCTTTTAATAGATTTATTCTTTATTATAAACAAGTGTTCAACTACTTTGCATCTGCTGAACTTAGATTTTGAACTACTCATCTTTCCAAACTTACGCTCAACCAGTGTCACAATTAAGGTACAGTACGTACTGCCCAGTCCCAGGCTGACAGCCTACATTACCCTTCTGGGGCAATTACATTACACTAGAGTCTTATAGCCCACAAAAACGTTCAATGCGGGTAACAATAATATATTTCAGAGAATTATAATACAAAAACTACGACAGACAAAACAGTTGATCATAAATCCAAACCCAGATGATTTTTTTTTTTTTAAATACAAAAAACCTCGTAGTCCAGGCTTTGGACCTCAGTTTGCTCGTCTATGCATTGTTTCTCTGGGTTGGGTGGGTGGAGGGAGGGAAGCTTTATTTTTCCTGCTGCCATGGTAGTTGTATGTGCTGTGAGTTTTTCCATATATCTTTGCATTCTGTATTTTGTTGATGAAGGAGGAGGAGTGGCCTAGTGGTTAGGGTGATGGACTTTGGTCTTGGGGAACTGAGGAACTGAGTTTGATTCCCACTTCAGGCACAGGCAGCTCCTTGTGACTCTGGGCAAGTCACTTAACCCTCCTTTGCCCCATGTAAGCCGCATTGAGCCTGCCATGAGTGGGAAAGCGCAGGGTACAAATGGAACAAAAATAAAATAGATACTATTGGAGATTCTACATGGAATGTTGCTACTATTGGAGATTCTACATGGAATGTTGCTATTCCACTAGCAACATTCCATGTAGAAGGCTGCGCAGGCTTCTGTTTCTGTGAGTCTGACGTCCTGCACGTACGTGCAGGACGTCAGACTCACAGAAGCAGAAGCCTGCGCGGCCACATTGGTGATCTGCAAGGGCCGACTTCTACATGGAATGTTGCTAGTGGAATAGCAACATTCCATGTAGAATCTCAAATAGTAGCAACAGTGGAGGAGTGGCCTAGTGGTTAGGGTCATGGACTTTGGTCTTGGGGAACTGAGGAACTGAGTTCGATTCCCACTTCAGGCACAGGCAGCTCCTTGTGACTCTGGGCAAGTCACTTAACTCTCCACTGCCCCATGTAAGCCGCATTGAGCCTGCCATGAGTGGGAAAGCACGGGGTACAAATGTAACAAAAATAAAATAGATACTATTAGAGATTCTACATGGAATGTTGCTACTGTTGGAGATTCTACATGGAATGTTGCTATTCCACTAGCAACATTCCACGTAGAAGGCTGCGCAGGCTTCTGTTTCTGTGAGTCTGTCAGATTCACAGAAGCAGAAGCCTGCGCGGCCACATTGGTGATCTGCAAGGGCCGACGTCTAGTGGAATAGCAACATTCCATGTAGAATCTCAAATAGTAGCAACAGTGGAGGAGTGGCCTAGTGGTTAGGGTGGTGGACTTTGGTCCTGGGGAACTGAGTTCGATTCCCGGCACAGGCAGCTCCTTGTGACTCTGGGCAAGTCACTTAACCCTCCATTGCCCGCCGCATTGAGCCTGCCATGAGTGGGAAAGCGCGGAGTACAAATCTAACAAAAAAAAAAAAAAAAAAATTTTGGCATACCAATAAAAAGATTCTTTAATAATAAAAACATCTTAAGCAGCCTTCTAAACTGTTGATAACCTTCTATCCGTCTAAGAGAAAAAGGAAGAAAAGGAAGGGAATTCCAGCACAATGCTGCTTGATATGCTAAAGAAGCTTGAAATATTCTCTTAGCTTTAACTCCTCGAACTGAGGGAAAACTTAAAAGGTATTGGTTTAAAAAGAAAAATCTGCCATCATATAGGCAGGAATTTGTCCATGGAATCTTGCCTCGAAAAGCAACCAACGAAAGCGAGACATAAGGGGAGTAGTATGTTCATATTTATCTACAGCAAATATTACTCGCACTGCAGTATTCTGTGCCTGTTGCAATCTG